>NW_004567108.1:32823423-32903872 GCF_000260355.1 Condylura cristata | reverse complement strand
CCCCCTTTTTTTTTTTTATTTAAGATTTATTTTTTTATGCATTCAGAACTGGGGAATAGGCCAGAGGAGCTGAGGTGGTGAGAGGATTCACCAGAGACAGAGTGGGAAGCAGAACAGACTGACTAACAAAGTTAGTCACTGCTGAGGAGCAGCAGGCAGGTCAGGAGAGGTCTTGCTGTGCCATGTGGGTCATCTCTGGGGTAGGGATCTAACTCTCACTGAAGCGCTGTGGCTTGTTTGCAGTGCTGAGCTTTAGCCTGCTGCACCACTAGGGAGCGCCCTCACGTGACATTTTAAAGTAGGTAATGGACATAGAAGTCCAACGTTTAGAGGATAGGTCCAGGAGAGGTATTTTATGCCATCGAGATGGTATCGAATGCTGTGATTATTGAGGTCACCGAAAGGGTAAGTGTAGATAGACATGAGAAGAGAACCATAGACTGAGTGAGGAGTCAAGGAGAAAGCAAAGAGAGCTGAGAAGGAACCACTAGTGTGGTTGGGGACAGCCAAAGGGAGCCAAATGCAGAAAATGTATCAAGGAGGAGGGGCTGGTCATTTGCGAACTGCGACAACAGGACTGAATAAGGTAGAGCGTGTTCTCACGCGTAGTGATTTGCTGCTCCTGCAGCTGAATGGTGAGTGACAGGGACCTGTGCGCATTCACCAAGCCTCGCCTGCTGCCCAGCAGCCTGTGTTTCAGCTAACTTTGCTCTCTGCTTAACACAATTTCATTTTGTGGGAGAAATTATGGGCTGTGAATATATAGTTAGAACTTGTCAGTCTCCCAAATATGACTCGACATATTCATTATTAATAACGTGAGCCTACTGAGTGCTTGAAAATATACTATTTAATATTTTATTATGTATATGCGAAAATAAAAACACAAAAAGGTACTAAAGCTACTCCTAACACTGACACTAAATAAATGTTTATTAAGGTACTTTCCACAGAGAGCTATATTAGAATTACCTGAGGGCTCTTTGTAAGCATACAGATTCCTAAACCCACATTTATTTATTTATTTATGCTTACAGAACTGGGGTACAGGCCAGAGGTACAAGGGCGGTGAGAGAACTCACCAGAGACAGAGTGGGGAGCAGAACAGGCAGATCGACGAAGTACACTGCTGAGGGGAGCAGCAGGCGGGTCAAGGGAGGTCTGCCTCTCCCTGTGGGTCACCCCTGGGGCCCAGACCTAACACGCACTGAAGCAGCTACTGCTCTCTTGTAGTGTGCCCTAACCCGCTGTGCCACCAAGAAGGGTCCTAAACTCACATTTAAATAACCTCTAGAGTTAATGAGAGCTACAGAGTACTTTTGCACATCAAATTAAAGAAACTCTTCCCTGAAAACCATTACCATCTCAAACCCCCCACAATCCTGCCACAGAAGTAATTTTATAGTTTGGCCCTCACTATATATATATGTGATTTATTTTACTTTTAAACCTCATAACATCTTTTTATTTATTTTCCTACAGATTTTTCATATTGGTATCTCCCACTAGCAATATTTTAATATTTTTATGTTACATATATGTGTGTGTATTTAACATATACTACCATATTAACAAACTTTCTCTTAATAATTAGGTGAATGGGCTATTTCCATATTTTACCATGAATATATAATGTTCTGTTTAACATCTTTGTGCAGGGTTTTTTCCCCTTTCAAGATCCCATGTTGGTCTGTCTTCCCCCACAGCTGGCAAGGCTTGTGCAAAGGGTCTGACCATTTTCTGATTAAACAGGCTGCCAAAATGTGGGAAGAAATATAACATCAATTCACTGTACATCAGCGGTATCTCTGTAACATCCTTTTAAGTCCTGCAAATAATTGGGTTTTGTCACATATCACACTTTCCGATTTAATGAAAGAGTGGCATTGCTTTCTAGAGGATTTAATTTACATTTCTGTAATTATCAATGCAATTACATTTTCTAATATTTTTATTTCCTGTCTTTTTATACCAGATAGGCATTTATTCTTTGATGCTCTCCTTATGGACTAGAGGACTTTTCTTTAACTTTAAACCATTTTCTTTCAACCCAAATTATGACTACATTCTGTTATTTTGTCTTTTTATTTGTACTCTTTATTATGCTTATTTTTTGTGGCTTGATTTGAAGCCATCTTGCTATACTACTGTAGTATGTTAGGCTAATCATATGTGGCTCTTATTTAAACTAATAAAGAGGTTCCTATTGATACAATTCCAGTTTCATATAAAGTACTCTATATAAAAATTAAGACTTTTGGCTTTGCCAGGCCTCTTTCTCTGAAGCTATAATTTTTAGAAGTAACAACTCTTGAATGATTAATTATACCTTTACTTATACCAGTAAGACCATAATTAGCTGTTGGCACCTCCATCAAAACGTGCAAGTGGCTTATGGTCTTGACCAATAATTCTTCCCTTTCATCTATTTATAGGGAAAAATTTGAGGCTGAAAATTTGACCACTCATTTCAATATAGTGCATTCCTTTGTGCTTATCTCACTGTCATGCCCAATGGTATATTAAGCAGATTTTTCTGTAATTATGGGTATTAACTGAAATGTAGAATTAAAATTCACCTCTGAGCTCCTTGGGTTAGGCAGATATGTCAAAATACAGACCTTGTATAGAAAAATTTGTAACATGCTGACCTGCTTTCTCCCTTAAAATAGCTTCTCTGGAATAAAAAAAAAAAAAAAAAAAAAAAACTCCCTTAACATTAAAAAGTGAATGGAGAAAGAAAAATTGAACCTTAACCTTTGTCCCCACTACTTAGAAATATTTAGAAGGTAAAATATATGGTGACATTGTCAACCACTGATCTTTGAACAAGTACTGCCTTAAGACCCTCAGAAAAGCCTGATGAAGTCATGAAACACTATGTAAGAACCAGCAGCATCAAAATTGCCTGCACTGTTGTGAATATACATAATTATTCCCAGCCCCATCTTGGTCATAATCCTCACAAAGAGAACTAGCATAGTGATGACCTAGGAATCTGCTTTTGTTATGGTTTTTATTGCAAGGTTAAGGTAATTCACATAGATTTACAGTGATTGTAAACACATAGATTTACAGTGATTGTAAAGATACGTGATACTGTTTATTTTCATTATATATGAGTTATATATGAGTGAACTATATTCATTTTCCAAATACTCAATTGTGTCTCTCTAATGCAACCAAGATACATGCTAATATGATCACAAATATACGTCATACCTTCCAATATAATCATGCATTCATGTATACAAAGTTGATTATAGTTTAATTTCTTTCTGAAAGAGAAGACTTTCTTCAGTGACACATCACTGAAAGTCCCAAATGGAAAGGGGAGAAAAGCAGAAAGGTCTTGTTGAAATAAAATTAGTGGACACAGAGTCCCATGCATTCTGTTTGTTTACCTCCACATTATCACTAAAGCCTGTATGTGGAGCCTTAAGAAATGAGGAATCAGGTCCTGCCAGGTGGTACAAAAGGTTAAAAGCACAGCACTATAAAGATCTCCTCAGCCACTGCACCATGAGCTCAATCCCTGGCCAGGGAAGCACAGAAGACCTCTCCTGACCCGCCCGCTGCTCTCTCAGTAGTGTACTTTGTTGATCTGCCTGTTCTGCTCCCCACTCTGTCTCTGGTGAATCCTCTTACCCCCCAACTGGCCTGTACCCCAATTCTATATGCATAAATAAATCAATATCTTAAAAAAAAGAAAAAGAAATGAGGAACCAAGGAGAAGGAGAGAGACAAATACCAGATAGTTTCATGTATATGTGGAACCTAGAGAAACCAAGCAAAGGATAAGACAGACAAACTCTTAAGACTGACCCTTAAAGGCAGACCATAAATCTAAGATGTTTAGGAGAGGGGGAGGGAGAAGGAGAGGGGCAGAGGATAGAACAGGGAGGAAGGAGAGCCAGTGGAGTGTGATTGAGGATTGTGGGCACTTTGGTGTTTGGAAAATGATGGTGACTGCATCTGAGGGGGGAAACCCTATATTGTCAAAAAAGTTAAGGATGTTTAAAAAATACAAATAAAAGAAGAAATGAGTTGCTCATTTCAAACCATTATAAATAAGTGATAAATAAATGATAATGTTACACATATTCATACCTGTATATATTTTTATATAATTAAAGGTTGTGTATCAAAGATCTTTTTGCACAATTAAAATGTGATTTTCATTACAAGACCTTTGAGTTATGGTTTAGATTACATATGTTTTATTTTCCTGAAACTTGAATGTAAGTGTAAATTTAATTTTCTTCCTACCGAAAATAATTTTAATGTTTCACAAATAAATCAGAAAGAGTTATGAATGAGATCTGACACTGGACAAATCAGATATTCAAAAGTGATCATATAACTATCTTTTGGATCTAAAACATTTCCCTCAAGTTCTAATTCTGGCAATGTGGAGGACTGAGTTGACTTAGATTCCCTTAAACTATCAAAACAGGAATGTTTAACACATAAAGTCAGTGTAATAAAACTTTTTAATACAGTGGGAATGTTTACAGGTATAAAGGAAAACTCTAGTTGCCAGAAATAATAAGGGACATTACGCTAACAGCAGAAAGCTTGAAAATTGAAGGCATAGAGGCTTGAGAATGACTTTAGATTGCATGTTGTTTCCAAACCTGAGTGCTGTTTACAAAGAGAATGAAGTAGTCTTGACCCTCTTAAAGAAATTGAGATCCCTGCTCAAAGCCTGGACATGGAAAGACTTTTCTGTGAAACTGGAACTTAAAAACAAACAGACAAAAAACCTATTCATTAAGCCAGGAAAGTAATAAGAAAGTTTGTCTTTGTCTTGGATAGTAAATTTAACAAAATTTCCTTTAGAAAAAAAGGGTATTTTTCTTGTATTTGGTTTTTATCTTCAAATGTATAACGTTCACATGATATGAAAAAATCCACTTTGAGAAATGAATGTAAAAGCAAAATTTGAATTGTTGAAGTCCTAAGAATATTTGGTGAAAGCAAACACAAATAACCCTGTTCTTTCTTTCCTCATGCAGGGCTCATGACTATGTACACAAAATAAAACATTAAATATCTTATAAGTAAATTATTCATCATGAGCAAGGAAACCCAGTGAGCAGTATAATTAGTGCTTCAGAGCCATGGGTAATAGGGTGATAACTTGGAATAGACCAAGAAAGAAAGTTTAAAAAAGAAGAAGGCAGGGAGGAAACGGAGGAGGGAGTAAGAGAATGGAAGGAAGAAAGGAGAGGGAGGGTGGGAGGGTGGGAAGAAGGAAGGAGGAGAAAGGAAACAGGAGAAAAGAAGATCTCACTATGTAAAAGGAGTAGGGTGATCTCTAGCAAAAACACAGAAAGTCTAAACTTAGAAACTATATTTCTTGATTTTCCTAAGACTATGACATTTACCTAGGATGTTAAAGGTAATTGAAGCAATGTTGTTCATTTTCCACAATTCTCATCAAACGTCATCTTAGTACTCCCATTTTCTGTTTTGGTTGGTTACCCAAATAGCATCCTTATTGTGCTTCAAAGACATTCGGAGTGAAAAGTCTGAGGAATGACTGCAAATATTACTGCGATGAAGTGTCCCTGACAGGCTTCTTGGTCTCGTCATCTGTGTGCAACCCCAAGGTGCCCACATAAATTTCCCCCCAGATTTTCATGAGGGATAATGTTTTAATACATTTTTCCCACTGAAAGTAGGAAAGAAAATTAGAAGGAATTTGTTTTATTTGTCTTTGAAGCTTTTTTATAATCCTTTCTCTGTCCCAGCCCTCTTCTCCTAGAACTTAGCCTAGTACCTGACACATAATAAGGACTTAATAAATGCAGGCTCATTTAGTAAACTCTCCAAGGACACATAATCAGTATCTTTTGATGCTTATGAGAATTCAAAAGATAGATTTTTGTAGTTAAGCTCTGTCTTCTTCAAAAGAATTGGCTGTGCTTTATTCTAAATATATCAGAAAGCACTGAAATTATAAAATGGCAATTTTTAAAATTTACCTTGCTTTTTATCTTGATTTTATTTAGAAACTCATCAATTTCTATGATTTCTTACTTTTTTTAATTAAAGATTTTTTTATTTATGCATACAAAAAGTGGGGTATAGGCCAGAGGTGTGGGGCATGAGAGGAACCACCAGAGACAGAGTGGGGAGCAGAAAAGGCAAATACCCTGAAATACACTGCAACGGATGAGTCAGGTCTGCTGTGCCATGTGGGTCACCTCCCTGGCATTGGATTGAACTTGTGCTGCAGTGGTTGTGGATAGCTTTATAATGCTGTGCTTTCACCCATCAGGGAGGTTCCTGATTTCTTACTTTTAAATGTTCATTTCCATCCCTTCCTCTTCACAGTCCTGATCTGCCTCAGAGGAGAATCATTTCATTGATGCACTCTGAAGATGGTTCTTATGGCCTCTTTGACCATTTATTCCTCTATTATTTTCCAGTAAATACCTCCATGAAGCCAGCTGTAGATCTCTCAGCACAAATGGGCCACTTAGAAACCCTCAGTATTTCCCATCTGTCTACCAAATAGAGTCCAAATTCAAGATTCCTTACCCTGTGGCCTGACTCCAGCTGACTTCATCAGACTTCTTTCTTAATGTCTTCTCTATTAATAATCTATGTGCTGGCCAGCCCCACTTCTTTGTTTTTCCCTGTATGCTTCCTTTTTTTCTGTTACCACTTAAAAAAAATTATTCTTGTTATCATAATTTACAATTTTCCCCTCAGGTGTTCCTGTTTTTGAATGGGCTCTTTGGTGTCTGATTCTATCTGGTCCTCACTGAGATCTATCTCATGGAGGTAGTGTGGCTTACTTCAGGTCCAGGAGCATACTGTTGGCTCACTGGAAACACTGCTTCCACATAGCTGCACACAGGTCACGTCGGCTTAAGTTCATTTGGAAGTCTTCCATGTCCCAGCTTCCTACTGTTCACAACATCCAAACTAGGATATGAGTAGCTGCATTTATTTAGCTTGTAAAACAGTCCGTGTCCTATTCTGGATATTGTGAAATCTGGGCTTGAAATCAGAACCAACAGAGAAAAGAGGAGCCTTTGTATCATACTCTTTGAGGTTCACACAAAGTGATGTGTTTGGAATTGTATTTATCAGCTAGTGTTGAAGGAGCTTATAAGCATGAGCAGCAGTTAGAAAAACGTGTGAGTATATATATCATTGAGGATACCGTCCATTACATAATTCAATATTTTTTTTATGAGTTTTCATGAGCTAGTTTTTCTCTGGTCTCAGACTAGACTGCATTTTGTTGTTGGTCATGTGTCGCTGTGTGTGGGTGCTCCGAAGTGCAGCTGTGCTGAGCCCCACTTCTGCCAAGTGTTTGGGGCTTCTCAACATAAAGTTAGGTATGGTGGCTTCATATTACTGTTTCAAACCTTCACCCAAATTTCTGATTTTATCATTCATCTTGATTTTTGTCTTATTAGTGTTTATAATCTAACTTGTGGGAACAAAATGGGATATAAACTCACATATAAGCACATACCCCTATATTTATAATTAGATAATAATAATTTTTCGTGTAAAAAGACATTTTCAAATTATTCCCAAGTGATAGCGTTTAAGAAAATGGACTGAAGGATAGTTTAAATATTCTACTTTATTCTTAATAGCTTGATTCCTCTATTCCTAGTCACTGCAATAATGGCATGAAACATGAAGAGATGAGTTTTTAAGGATTAAAAGTATAATAGCTGAATACCAAGTATACTGAAAAGACAGGGGATAACAATGATGCCAAGTATGTCTATCTGTCTGTCTCCCTGCATATTCATTCTTTCCTATTTTATCTACCTGCATATTCACTCAGTGGAGACAGAGTTCAGGACCTAAGTGAGATCACTTAGCAATCAGCTTCTTCATACCATTTTGTCACAGTCACAATGTACTACATATTATCCTAGTCACTAGAAGTAATTTCTGATTTTAAGAATTGTGGAATCTTTTTTTCATTTTCAACTTTATTCAAAAGGATTACATATAATTCAAAAGAAATCCTTCTCTAACCCAAAATAATTGCAAAGGAAATTTAAATTTTTTATGGCATAGATACAAATAAAGAAGGTCAAGGAAATCAGCAGAATTTTCTGAATTTTCCTCTTAGAAAGAAAAGATAATATAGGGCTAGAACAGTGAATCCTCATCAGACCAACATGGTGTCAATGGAAACTGCTAATAAGATGTGCGAATTCACCAGAACAACAAAAACAAAAACATTTGGGAAGCAAAGAGCTAACAAGTGAGAAAGATGATAATATTCCATCCAAGGAAGTTACCATTTCTACTCTAACTGCCCCATACCACCCACTAATGACTGATAACGAACATAGGTGACCAATCACCTCTAGAAGGCATAAATCTCTGTGGTGTTAGGACTGCCGGAGAGCTAATGCAGTGTGACATTGTGGTCAGAAATTTTGGGAAATATATTCCAGAAGAAAAAAAATGTGTATATAGCCTCAGGTTTTTGGTTGATGCAGTTTGGGTATAGGGACATTAAATCGATTGATCAATGTGTAATATTTATCTGCTTGCTAAAGTGTGTATGTGCGAAAGTAAAGTTGTTTTGTGTACAGTAACAACTTTGGAAATAAATGATATTTTTTTAATTTCACAGTGTGTGGACAATATACGATGTAATGGTTTAATGACTATAGTGTTTGAAGAAAATTCCAAAGTTTCTGTGCCACATATGATTAAGTAAGTATAATAACCTTTTCCTTTACATTTTAATCAAGATCAAATTGGTAGAGAATGTAAAATACTGAATTAAAGATTGCTTTAGTAGGATTCTGTTTCATATTGACAATGTTATTGTTAACAGTAAAGCAGTAACTCATGCTATGCTATTATAAATAACAAGACTATCAAAATCGCCTTAGCATCATTTTACTTTATTGACTCACAGAAAAGAAAAACCTATTTTCCATGCTGTTGCATATTTTTCCACTCAGGACATAAGCCTTTTAGATTTTCAAGTTCAAAATAAAACATGGCAACCACATTTGTCCAAAGTGGAGGGTTGACCTAGAAGAACAGATTCATGTGGGGTTGGCCCAGAGAGTGTGAATATTATAGAGACTTGTTATAGAGCGATATTTAAAATTTGAAGATATCCAACATGAATTAACCTATTTTTAATGTTACCATCTTTTGCCTAAAAATGGGTTTGTTCCAGAGTCTATTGCCCAGAGCTGCCATTCTGCTCTCTCTATTTTGATCATAAAGCAAATTATATAAGTTATTACTAGAGAAATAATAGTTTAAAATGAGAAGTTAAATTAGTACAGAGTAGTGAAAACAGTTTAATGTTAAGATTAAAACATATGTATGGAAATTAAGTCAAAACATCCATATTGTTATTTTTTAAATTCACATCCATCATTGGGTTCGAGTTTTCTTCCTAGGATTCTTATTCTCAAATTTCACAAAATAGCATCTATTACTGTCTATTATTTTTACTCATTTTTAAATATAATTTTTTGAAGGTTAGGTGCCTATGAAAATCCAAATTTCTTTAGAATGAAAATGTATGGGTCAGACATAACAGCCAAGTTATAAGATACTAAACCCTAGGACAGCTCTATTAAAAAATATGGATAAAATATTTAGTTTGTGGCTGACTGGTTATGGCCAGCTCCAGATTTTGTTCCCTCCCTGGTAGTTTATCCATTGTCCATGCTGATAATAACTAACCTGTGCACAGACCTGTGCTCTCCAACTTTTAGTTTCATAAACACTGAAACGAGCAGGACCTGCTCACCTGCTACAATAGAAACCAGTATCTTGGACCATGAGGACTTTCTATGAGTCACACATGTTTGGTGCCCTTCCATGCTATACTAAATGTATCACCAAGTCAGAGTAAAGTTTCATATAGTTCTTCTCTCTTTACCCAAGTCACCAATCAAAGGAAAGATTTTGCAGTCACTGTCCCTTCTGATAGTCCCAACCACAACCCTTTTCTACCTTAAATTCTAGTTTGTTTGTTTTTGTCTCCCTATACATTTCCTTGGCTATCAATAAAAAAGAAAAAAAATCCAGTCAATTTAAAGTGTTAAAAGAAAAAAAAATTATTGTCTTAATTGTGGCTTGTTACTAATCAGACATCACTTTGTAGGCACTCTCTTCCTTTTAAAAATTACTAATTATGATAGGTGATCTGTGTTTAATAACTCAAGACTGCTTAAGTGTTTACTGAAAAGGAATTGTTATTATTACAAGAGACTAAGAGACTTTCTTGAGGGTCCCTCAGGAAATAAAGTTCCTGTCAGTATAATAAAAGAAAATTAAATAATTTCATAAATTTAATTTTTTTCTTTACTTAAAATGCAGATGCAAATTACAGTTTGAAGGACAGTGGCATAATTAATTTTATTTTAATTACATTTTGGTTACAACATATTTTTCTCTGGTTAGAGTTTTGATTAAGGTAATTATAGTAAAAGTATGCAAAATTAAACTGGTAAGGATGCCAAATCATGACATTTATTAGGTGGAAATATGTTCTTAGGTGACATTTTACACTTTATGTATATAGATTCTGTCTTGATTTCTTTGGTTGTTAGGTGACTTGAACTTCCTTAACAAAGTATAGATTTTTGGTGGAAAAAGTGTGAGAAACAGTGGTTACCTCTTATTTAGTTCTCTTATACATAGAATGACTGATATATAAAAATTTGTAAGGTATTTTGACAAATGAGAAAAGTAAGAACCAGAAGGATAAAGTTGGTCTTATGGATAAAAGAGTGAGTGGGAGAAAGGGATGCTATTTTTAAGAATCTCAAAAGATGCAGTTGTGTATTTTTGAGATCAGTAATAGGATTAAAACTAACAGGCCACCCTTAGCTAGTTCTTAGGCATGGGCAAGCTACTTATTTAAAATGCACTTTCAGATCTACACATGAACTCTTTTCACCCTCCCTGAGCATACCCTAGGGTGGGAAGGATCTATGAACAAGATAAGACACCCATTGACTCTGTTTATCCAAAAGAACATATATAATTTAAAATCTCTCTAAGCATGAAAGGGATTATTAAGGGCACTCACAATAGCTCCACTGATTCTTAGCAAGCAGTTGCCTGAACTGAGCACCACTGGCCCTATAGTATGTCCTTTAATCACGTTGTAAATCTGGAACGTCGTGCACTGCCCATTGCAAAGTGTTGCATGAATGGGAACGGAGCCCTCAGAAGGGGTGTAAAGGCTGTGGGCTGACCTACTGAGGTTGGTGCTTTTCTTTGAGCCCTACTGGATTCAGTCTCAGCCTCTAAGCTTTTCCTCTTACTACACTGTCCTCTTTCTCCCTTTTTAACAAATGTGCCCCAGGGGCTGAGGGTTCTGAGCATAGCTAAGGATTGTGAGGGCTGCTATGTAGAATTTACCCCAGTTTTCCTCATCGCCTGAAGAAGCTGCCTCCAGCTTCCACTGCAAGGATGTGTGTGTGTGTTGGAGGGTGGGGTGAGGAGTCACCAGATAGGTTTTCCAGATTGGGAAAAGCTGGAGGGGACAGTGGTGGGTACTCTTCAAGGGGAACTTCTGGAAGGGTTCACGACCTGTATTTCATGTATCACTTTTTATTTTTATTTTCTTTAAAAGATTTATTTATTCATACAGAACTGGGGTACAGACCAGAGATGTGGAGGGTGAGAGAATTCACCAGGGACAGAGTGGGGAGCAGAACAGGCAGATCGACAAAATACACTGCTGAGGGGAGCAGCGGGCGGGTCAGGAGAGGTCTGCCACGCCATGTGGTCACCTCTGGGGCAGGCTGGGATCGAACTAGTGTGGAAGTGGCTTAAGCTTCTTAGTGCAGTGCTTTAACCCGCTGCGCCACCAGGGAGGGCCCACTTTTTATTTTTATGAAGAAATTTTAATACTGAAGAATATTGGAAACAACATTTTACTCAACTTATGGATTCAACTGCATTCAGAAAATGGGTAGCTTCAAATGCACTAATAAACAAGGAAGGATGAAATGAATCAGCCATAAATTTCAAAAAGTTAAAAAAATAAGGACCAAATAAACTGTAAGTATAAGAAGGAGATTATTAAGTGAAGAGATAAGAACAGATATTAGTACATTAAAACATAGAATGGGGGAAAATATCTAATAATGTAATCAACTAGTTAGCGTAATCTTGAATAAAGAGGGGAAGCACAAACATACAAAATTAGAAGTGAGAAAAAAAGAAATAACCACAGATCTAGTCATAAAAAAATGTACCCTTCTGAAGAGAGAATGTCATCCATTAACTTTTAAAGCATATTTTGATACTCTCATCTACGGATATAAGCAATGTCCCTCTTAAATAGGGCTTTGGTTTCATCTTCCTAGTGAACCATGATTGAACTAGAGAGCAAAATGAAGAGTAGTAGAATACATCACCCCAAATGATGCCACTTGACGTATTGATTATTTTGAGTAGTGGGCTCTTGAAAAATAAGATGTATATGAAGTGATTTCCTCTGAATTTCCTGTCTAAAGACAGATCCTACTAAAGGAATTCAGTTTTCACATATCCCCTATCAGCGAGTTTCATCAGCCATGGAAACTGACACTGATCTCAGGAGAGGAGATGGGAAGTCGGCACCACACCCAGACAAATGTCATAAACAATCACAGCTCCCTTCTGTGCTACCAAAGGCACATCCATTTTCCCGAAAAATCCCTCTCCATTGTCCCTATTAGTTGCCATTTAAACCTGAATTCTAAGTCATCTTGGGGAGTTACTTATTTTCTGCTGGGTATCTCACATGCATACAAGAGATACATGTGTTAACTAAACGCATGTTTGTCTTTCTCTTGCTAAAATCTTTTATTAGAGGGATCTCAGTCAAGAACTGAGATGGGTAGAGGGAAATTTATTTTTCCTTCCATAGGAAGGAATCCGTAGGGTAAAATGAAATATATGGTAAAATAATTACCCTCTCCACAATTAATTCAGACTTTCCTAAATTATAATGGCATATTTGATGTTCTTGCAGCCTTGCCTTGTTGGATGTAATATGTCATACAACTTCTTTTATCAAATGCAATAGGAAGCTCATACATGGGTGTTTGCAAACTGTGACTGAGAGGAAATCACTCCCTGGTTTTGTCCTCATATTCCTGCTTTATGTGTAGGTCTGATGCTCGTCTTCATAAAGACGACACCGACATTTGCTTTAGTAAAACGCTGAACTCTTGCAAAGTGCCCCAGATCCGTTATGCCACTGTGGAGCGTCTCTTGGAACGACTGACAGACTTGCGGTTTCTTAGTATCGATTTCCTCAACACCTTTCTGCACACCTACCGTATTTTCACTACAGCTGCTGTGGTGCTGGCGAAGCTTTCCGACATATACAAGAGGCCTTTCACCTCCATCCCGGTCAGGTAGGCCGGGATTTGCCTGTCAGGAAAGTGTGGCCCTCCTGGTCCCTAGGTCTCCATGCAGGTGAGGCAGCCTGACACTGGGGCTTTTGACTAGGCTGTGGTTTGCCTTTGAACCTCCATGCCCCACTGGTAGAAGGGAGACAGTAGTGCAGAGGGAGGGAAGGAGTTGAGGACCTTGAAGTCTCTAAGTGGGCTTTGCTTGCTCTGTGATTACTGGGGAAAATAATTCCTTTATTTTCAGCTTTCCTATTTTATTATTGTTTTTGTAATTGGGTTTTTAAACTTGAATAGGCATAAGGTTCACTTGGAGGCCATGGTAAATGGCAGCCTCTGATTCAGTAGATCTGAGTGGAAGCCCAGTTCTACATTTCTAATAAGTTTGCTTCTAGTCTTTTGGTCACAGTTTAGGAGCAAGGAGTTAGACGAGGCCTACAAAGTGTCTGTGTTCCTTTGTGTGGGACACAAAGCATTTGTCGCACTTAAATGAAGAAGAACCGAGTAACAGAAGTGCAATGGTATGATGGCCTTTAAATGTAAAGGGCATGTTCTTGAGGACATGGGGACATTTTCATTTGGCTTCAACCCCTCAATATTTTTGCTCTTATTTTTAGGTCATTGGAATTGTTTTTTGCTACCAGCCAGAACAACAGGGGCGAACATTTGGTGGATGGCAAATCCCCACGTTTGTGTCGTAAATTCTCTTCCCCACCACCACTGGCCGTGTCCAGAACGTCCTCCCCGGTGAGGGCCAGAAAGCTGTCCTTGACTTCGCCCTTGAGCTCAAGGATAGGCGCGTTGGACCTGACCACCTCCTCAGCATCTAGCAGTCCTACGACCACCCACAGCCCTGCTGCATCCCCACCCCCGCACACTGGTAAAGTACCGTTGGATCTTAGCAGAGGCCTTTCTTCTCCAGAACAAAGCCCAGGATCACTAGAAGAGCATATAGATAACCCCCGATTGGATCTGTGTAACAAGCTAAAACGAAGTATTCAAAGAGGTATTATTCAGCTGCCACACCCACATTTACCTGTCATCTTGTTTCCCACGTTCTGGGACACTAGTTCCCTTTCTTTACAAATTTTCTACTTTTGTACAGGAAGCAAAATGAACACAGTGGTAAGTTAGAAGAAGAAATTTCTGTTGTTCCCTCTAGGCTTTGTAGAATGGAGAGCGAGGTTAGCTATCCTTGTATCTTCCATAGCAAAAGTTAAATTTCAGTCAATTGTTTGTAGAACAATAGCTTTGATTACAGTGGTTGACTAAAGAACCTAGCACTATACTTTGCATAGCAGTAGATTGTGGACTCCTTGGTCCATGAGCTGGGCCTCAGAACCTTCTCCTCCAGTGTTTGCTTTAAGCACTGTACTGCTTCCAGCCTTCTCTGCTTAGGGTAAATGAGCGTGGAAGCATAACGATGACTTTTCAGTTTACGATCAAGGCAATGCTCCATCTTTCAAAAAGTGTTATAGGGAGAAAAACAAAATTTAAGAACTGATTTTATGGAGTGTTTATTGTCTGTGACACAGCCCAAGTGGTTTTATAAATGCAAATCAGATCATATTAAATTCTTTAACAACTTCCCATTACACTTAGAATAAAGAACATTCTTCCTCCCAAGTCTAGATTATAGGCAACTTGGACCTGCTCCCTCTCCGACCCCTGCTCTGCCATGCGTCCTCATCTACAGGGCTATATTCACATTGATTTCCTTCCTGTGTCTTTAGAAAACCTTGGTGTTTTTGCCTCGGGGCCTTTGCCCTTGTTCTCCCCTCTGCCTGACCTGCTTTTCCCCATGTAAGTCCCATAAGATCACAACCTTGTCTGTTTTATTCACTTCTACCCTCAATGCCTTGGTCATTTGCCTGAAAGGTAGGACAGTTTGGTTAAATGAATGAATAAAACTCCCAGTGAACCGATTGATAGTTCTATGGCATGTCACCTTACATTCCTCAGCATGGAACAAAATTGGGTTGGAAGAGGTGAAACTTCTTGCTTTTATAATCCAGTGTTTTGTAATGAAATAACTAAGTTTTCCTAGCTAAATTAGCAATCAGGTTTTTTGGCCTTGTAGTAACTGCTTTATTTAGTGATAGCCCAATAAAATTGGGCTTTGAATCAAAGTGTCCAAATTTCAAAGTGTCCAATGAAAGCATAAACCCCTACCTACTCAAAGATTTTACATACTTTCTACCTTAGATCGTTTAAATAAGCTTCCTGAGTGAAGTACTTAATGGAATTTTAACTGGAGTGGTTGTCATCACCAAAAGTAGCACCCTTTTAAACTAGAAATTCTTTAAATTGACAAGTTAGCAACTAAGGCGGAGGAAAGACGGAAGATAATTAAAAGTCATTAGAACAACAAGCTTCACCAGAATCATAATGGATTCTTGGGAATAATGAGGCAATGTACAAGCTGACAAGTGCATCTGGGTTCAACCCAGTGCTGGTGCTTGGGAACACCTTAGAGGGAGTGACTTAGGCTTGTCTCAGACCTCAACCCAGGACAAGGTGCCAGGATGTAAAGGAGCTTCCAAAAAAATATGGAAATTTCCTGTTCACTGCAACCCAGTACATAGGAGGGGAGAAATTCAGAGATACGTCTGGATTCTTGTTATGTTGAGTTAGGTTAGCTTTAGGAATAAATATTTTAATTCAGACATTTGTGGCTCCTAGGCTTTGGTTTGGTTGCTCTTACCTGAAGCTAGGATGAGGACACAAGATCTGCTTATGCGTCTGTGCAAGTTGCTGTACTACAGGGTCCATAATGATAAATAAGAATGTGCCCTGGGCCCTTATACTACAGCTATGTGGAGACGGTAGAAACATAACTGTAAGAGAAGGTGGCACAAGAGGTACAGACAATGTGCTCTTGAGGGATAAAAGCAGGGGAGGTTATTCCTGGTTGGGCAGAATCATAGAGTGTTGTTAACATGAGCCAAGAGGAATGGAGAGGGTGGAAGGAAGAGTCAGGTGAACTTATGGGTAAAGAGAACTCATGAGCAAAGAGCTAGTGTTAATTCCCAGTGGTGAAAGCTGTTTCTGATAACTGCTGAAAGCCGTTTCTGAGAGCAAGACATAACTGCTTCTGAAGGGACACCTTCCAGTTCTGATGCCACCCGCAGTCCTGTAGACTAGACCTGTTTCTGATGGTCCTAAGCCTTTCCAGCATCAAGTGAACTCTTTCTTACAAAGCTTTCCTAAAGAATATTTTTCCTTTTCTTATTCTGTCTCTTCCCCTTTGCCTGTATTCTCTTCCTCCTCCTTCTCTTCCACAGTCTTAATCATGTTTAAGTGTGCAGTTCAGTAGTAGTAAGTATATTTACATTGTTGTTCCTCTGTTCTCAAAAACTTCTTTGTGTTGCAAACTGAAACCTGTACCCATTAAACAAATCCCCATTCCTCCTCCCCACACCCAGCCTCTGAAAACAACCATTATTCTATTTGCTATGACTATAAATTTGACTATTCTATGTGCCTCATCTAAGTAAAATCATACAATATTTGTTTTCTTATTACTGTCTTACTTAGCTTGTTTCAAGTTTTATCAGTGTTGTAGTATGTTCCAGGATTTCCTTCTCTTAAAAGACTGAATAATATTTCATTATACATACATGCATGTATATGCATATTTATGTATGCATGTAACATGAATGTATGCATGTATTCATTAGCCATTCACCCTCTGATAGACATTTGGGTTTCTTCTCTTAGCTGTTATGAATAATGCTGGAATGAATAAGGAAGTGTAAATATCTCTTTGAGATCCTGCTCTCAATTCTTTTGGATATGTACCCAGAAGGGAAATTGCTTGCTCATCTGGTAATTCTATTTTGAGGGACTTCCACTCATTCTTTTTTTTTATTTTAGCGGACATACCATTTTACATTTCTACCAGCAGTACACTGGGTTCTGATTCTCTTCATCCTTTTGATAGTGGCCATCCTAGTGACTGTGAAGTGAGACTCTTCCTTTTTGCCTTTTTCCTAGAGATTGTATTGTAACTTGGCTCAGCCCTATTGGTATGGATATTAATTTTTTCTTCAACAGGTAACCATAAGAAAAATCTATTTCTCTTTGCACTATAGTCTAAATATGGCATAGTTCTAAAGGCCCTCAATCTAGCTGTCCATTCCCACCATAATGAATTTTTCCACTTTGTCTTTTTACACGTTGCTTCACAAAAGTTTTCTAGTGTTAGTCTTCAAAGCCAAAGTCCCACATGTATAGTGATTGTCCAGTGCAATCTCATACAACCTACTTGGTCCACTGTCCAGGATGCCAGTGTGGTCACGAGGAGGAATCAGTAGTTTCTGTCTCCTGAAGCAAACTTCAGGTTGAGGAGACCAAGATATATGAGAAAGAAATTAATCAAGTTCCCAAGGAAGAACACTGACAAAGACTGCAAAGACCTCTCTCTGCAGAAGTTGATAGAGGTGGAATCTTTGTGGGCACAGCTAGTGGAGTCTGTACCCACAAGCATTATTAATTGACTAAGGCCCATGAGTAATGGCATGGCAGAAACATTCGTTTCTCTCTCATGTTAGAAACATAGCTAAGTATGAAGGCCTAATGCCAATGTTTCTCAAAATTAAATAATATGCAGTTAAATTTTCAAGGTTTATTTTATCCATATACTCATGGGTCAGAAATGTCACTTTGTGATTTCAGATTATGGTTAGATATAGAGTTTCTCTCACTTTTTATGTCTGGGTGGGCTCCATGATATTTGATGAAGCCCATAAAGCCAACCTCTCCATCAGATACATGAGCTACTCCACCATCTGTGATTCTCATTCACATCTACCCATTGATGTGCCCCCTCATCTCTCTCATTTTTACCACAATTTCCCATTCTTAGCCCTTCCATTAAACACTTTATTTCTGACCATTATTCCTGAGCACTGCGTTGCATCTTCCTTTCCCCAGTCTGTAGCCATCTTCTGATTACTTTGTATGCGCCTACTTCCCAACTTGTTCTTAAAAATGTTTAATGTGGTAGCTCAAAGGGGCATGTGGTACAACTGGACTAAAAATCAAATTGATGAGGCTAGGCAATGAAGACCAATTCTGTGAGGCCAAGGGAATGACTAGTGAGCAAATGAATGCTGTGTGGTTCTTCTCAATTTACAGTCGCTCTGACTTGGATTCTGAGTATTATCAATTAGGAAACTATCAATTATCATATAGGAAACCAAGAAAATTGATGTGGAGGTACATCTTACCCTGTTACAGAGACTTGAGAACAATTTATCCTGTGGATCCTCATTAAGAAAACCGTGTGTAGAAATCTTAGAATCAATAGTGGAGTCTAAAATGTTCTTTGGCGGTTTTCTGAGTAGATGAAGCATATGGACCACAGATTAGTAGTCTCTTTTATTTTTCATTGGTATATGGGCAATATTGGTCATGAGTACTCTTAGGAAAGTCAGGCATGAAATTCTTCCATATCCGCTGACGAATTCAGTGTGTATGCATGTACATGTGCCTGCACATGTCTATAGGAGCCAAGAGTACTGCTGTGTTAACTCTGCTGTCTAGTGTTGAAAATTCCAGTTGGCAAAGAAAAGGGAGACACTATCTGTCTTTAATTTGAAAGATGTTTTCCTGTGCTTTGCATAATGTTAACACTTAAAACAGTTGGCGAACTTAAATAGGATTCTTGTGCCAAGAGTGGAGGATACGTTTTCGGCTTTTTCACTTCAAGATACAACTTCATACAACCTCATTGTATACTACTAGCTTCAGTCATTAGTTCCATTCTGAGATGAGCGGTCTCTCTCATTGCTGTCCTTCTAGACAGTTTCAGGGTATACTCTGAAAAATACCAGTGACCCAAATTTGTCCAGTTGTGTTGTCATTGCATTTATATTGCCAACCTGTAATATTTCCTGGCAAGAGAACTTCAAATCACATGAAGGGAAAGAAGGAATATAGGACATGTCCTTTGAAATTAGCAAGACTATGAATTTCTTAGGGAAAAACCAGTGCAGTTTTCCCCCCAGATCTGTTCTATGCTGATCTAACACTCATCAGTGCCCTTTTTCTTCCTGCTAGTTCCATCTTTTTCTAGCCTGAATTCTTCTAAAAAACACAAATGTTAGTCCAATTCACATCAAGATTTCACCTAATAGTGTGTTCTGAACAAAAATAAGTTTGTGATTTTTGTTCAGAACAAACTTATGGCAAATCAGGAGAACTGCCAGGTGCTCCCTGTCTGGGGTCCCTGACCCAATAGTGTTCCCAGGGACCATGACTGTGAATCCAGCCCGAGCACTGCCGCACAACTCACTTAACTAGTGTCTGTTTCTGGGTTCTTAGTTTGAAAATTGCCTGCCTGTGGGCTGAAAGTGCTCCCAATTTTAGCATTTGTTTTGAGCCCACATCTGCCCACTCATTCTGCAGGCAAAGCTGTTTGCATAGAACTTGATTGAAACTGAACATGCCAGAAGGAAATGCTTCTTACCCCCCAACTTGCTGATATGGCTTCTTCTCTCTGTGCCTCTTTGACTACAATGTTATTTGTTTTCCAGTTACTTCAGTGGACATTTTGGGCCTGTCCAGCTTTATTGCTGGGAATTGTTTTTGGATTCAGTGTAATTGCTGACTAAATGATTTTTTTCATTTGCCTCAGAGGGATGAATGGTTGAATCAACCCCTAGGATATGTATTTGATATTCTGCTTGCTCTTACAGAGCAGATGCCTCCCATTACTGAATTTTGAGGGAGTTATTTAGAAGATAATAAAACTAACAGCTAAGCACTGAATTTTTTTGTCTGCCTCTTGCCAGCTTTACTGTAATTATGTCATTCAAAGAAAGATACCAACCATTTCCTCTCCCTGGACTTTTTGTGCTTCAGAAAGGCAGAATTGTGGCTAAATTTCTAAGAGAGGAATTATAGGCAAGTGTAAAAACAGATTTATATGAAGTCATTAGGGATTTTGTAAAGTTTGCATGATCTCCATTGGGAAGCAAAGGGAATTGAGTTGGGAGTCATTCTACTGAAAGGGGTAATACACACTTTGTGGAGGTAACCCAGTCTTGAGAAATCAATGAAAAACTCAAACAAGGGAAGTGCATGAATTATTGGATAGTTATGAAGTTTTTGTAGTGCTTTTCCTTGGAAGAATACACAGAATTTGTTGTTTTCCTAGTAAACAATCCAGCTAGAGGAGTCCAGAAACATCAACAGTAAAAGTCTAAGTTAGAATAACATGTCTTATCCACGAGATACCATGGAAAGGTTTAAATTATCTAAAAGGCTTCCAGTTGTTCAAGGTAAAATTTCCTATTTGCCTCTGGCTGATCTGTAGCTCTTGATCAGAGCTTTCCAATAGAACGTTTCAGGAAGACGGACATGTCCTGTTGGTGCCGTCTGCTCTGTCCATATGACTCCTGAGCACTTGCCATGGGGCAAGTCCCAGTGTTGCACTGATTTGTTAGTTTGACTTCAATTTTAATTTATATTTCCATAACCACCTTAAGTTAATGCTTCCACTTTGGGCAATGCAACCCTAGATCCTTAGAAATCCCAGAGCTTCCTGGGGTGCCACATTGGTGGAGAATCAAACTTTAGTAGACGTACAGGAATAACCCAAGTAAAGGACGAATGAAGTCCCTACTTTGATTGCAGTCTGATTTCCAGTCTGGAAATGTCCCACTTAATGCATTCCA
Organism: Condylura cristata; assembly: GCF_000260355.1. NCBI lineage: Eukaryota > Metazoa > Chordata > Mammalia > Eulipotyphla > Talpidae > Condylura > Condylura cristata. The sequence goes on along the minus strand of NW_004567108.1, from coordinate 32,882,808 downwards.
AATTCTAGAGAGAGGGGTTCCATTGTATGCTTCGTGCCCTATTTCACATCTTTTGTTGTATTGGACAGAAGGGACTTGGTAGGGTAGGTCTTAGAGACAAACATCAAAAAGAATGACGTTTAGATTTGGCTCATCAGTATTCTGCCCCACAGGAATGACTTCATCTTATATTAAATCCCTTTGAAGATACACACTAACCGTTTATATCTTTGTTAGTATTTTGAAAGTATAGGGTTTCCCTTGGTGTAGTCACTGTAGCACACCAACCCCTGAAGCACCATAGTCCTTCACCATAGTCCATTTTGCTCTCAAATCAGCCCTTGAAAGCTGACCAGAGAATTGAGCCATTGGGGGAAGGTGGGGGAGGATGAGACCTGCGTGGGGAGAGAGCACAGAGGTGGAGGACTCTGGCTGTTTTGATGGTGGGTGTTCTAAGGTGAAACCTGAGGGGGTGAAACCTCATACGAACAAAGATGTAAATCAGCGGCACTTGAATAGTATTTTTTTTTTTTAAATATAAGATTAAATAGTAACAATATCATCTAAAATAATTGAAAGTGAAAGTGATAGATCTCTCTATATAAGCTGATAGGAAATGCTTATCATCCAGAGTGAACTTTTTTTTTTTTAAGATTTATTTGTTTATGCATACAGAACTGGGGTACAGACCAGAAATGCAAGGGCGGTGAGAGGATTCACTAGACAGAGTGGGGAGCAGAACAGGCCGATTGATGAAGTACACTGCTGAGGGGAGCAGTGGGTGGGTCAGGAGAGGTCTGCTGTGCCTTGTGGGTCACCTCCGGGGTGGGGATCGAACTCATGCTGAAGTGGCCACCGCCATCTTTGCAGTGCTGCACTTCAGCCCGCTGCGCCAGGGAGGGCCCGATAGTGAACATTTTTGTTTCCATGTATAATGCTGCAAGAAGTGCCTGAATTCATGGTATGGATGTTATATTCGTATTTTCAAGCAGCCATCCTGGAGTCTGCACCAGCGGACCGAGCAGCCGCGGAGAGCTCGTCGGCATCGGACACCACAGAACTTTCACCTTGCAGGTCTCCGTCTACCCCACGACACCTCCGCTATCGGCAGCCTGGAGGTGAGGGCACAGGAGCGACTCAGACAGAAAAGTGGGAAATGATTTCTAGTTTCTCAATCTTGCTTTCGTAGCTAAATATTTTTTGACTCAGTTATGAAAATTAGTTGTAAGCAAATAATGTTATAGGGCTAAGTAGTGGAAAAATAGACGATTAGAGAACGTGCCATATGTGTCACTGATATTTCTTGGTTACATCCCTGCCCTGCACTTTATGTGGAGTAATCAAAGGAGCCTGCCTGTACCTGACTACTAATGGAAGTGGCTCACACCGCAGTGTTCCCTTACTCTAATACCTGATAGGGGTCGACGTGTTGTCTATAAGTAAGCTTATTTGGGAAGCCACAATTTTTATGGGGAGGCCTTATGAAGAACACAGTTCATCTAAAATACGTTCTGGTTGCATGTTATCCCCATTGTCATCATAGCTAGTGGCAGAAAATGTCATATTTCTGACAGTTATGGCAATTAAAAAGTATTACCTCTTAATTTGCTTTAGAATGTATCAAATGCCCTCATATTGAAGGGGCAAAAACCCATCAAAGCAAAAGGAAAAAACCCTTGATCTCCCATTTTTCCCTCTACACAAAGAAATATTTCCAAATAGAAGTTAGGTTTTTTTTTTTTTTTTTTTTGGTTGTTTGTTTGTTGGTGAGGCCAATTATTTCAAGTCAGAAGGGAAAATTATACAGTTATAAAACCAGATTCTTCCCAGGTCACCCAAGTGAAATGTGAAGACATTTCTTGACTTTCATATTGGTGTTTTCAGTAGAATTCAGCAAAAGCTGAATTGGTCATTTTATTTGTAGCCTTTTCCACATGGTACACAGTTGTCATTGATCAGCTCCAGGGACAATGAGGCTGGGTCAGGATGTTGTCTAAAGATTTACCTTTCATGATATTAACCCTTGGGGAATGGACTGACCTCAAGTTCCAGGTCACCTTGGTGTCTGTGTGATTCTATAAAGGTGACAAGCTAGCCTTGGCTGGCTTGTCATAGAGCTATTATAGAATAAGCCAAACCTCTTTACTATTTTTAGAGCCTTGGTCAGTTCAGGCCTTGGCAACTTGCTTGACCATTACCACATGGGACCTGGGAGAATTTGTGCCAAAACCTGTGGAAGCAAGAGTAAAGTGCTGTTCACTTGTTACTATTATTATGGCTGTCTTGTAGTGTCTTTTCATATATTTATCTTCATATCTAAATTTCTCAGTTTATATAAGCAATATGTAGAGATTCTTTTCCTGTTTAAGGATTAATTAAGTATTTTTTCTTCCCTAATATAACTAAGCCACGTTCTTCCTGGGAACATAGGAAGAGCTGGAATCTGTGATAGTAGGATCCAAGTGGGGACAGAATCACACATTTTTCACTGTATAGCTGAAATTTTGCCTGTTTATCTGTCTCTTTGCCACCTAGTTCCACTCATGTTTTAAGGCTACTCTAACAAAGAGGGTAGAACTCTTCTGTGCTTTTTTCCTTGGCCATGTTAACCAGCTTGTTGCTTCCTCTCTATTTATTTTAAGTCTGACTATATAACTTCAGGGGCAAACTGATAAGAACCCTTTGGGTCAGAATTGCAGCAAACTATTTTCACCAAAACACTCATGTGAGAAAAATAGTGAGGTTGGCATGAATGCTGTCAGCTGTGTAAAATATCTGGGGAGTGAAGGGACTGCCAGTGGTTCCTTCAAAAGTATCTAAAAAAGAAAATGGGTAAGATGATGTAGAATATTTAAAAAATATTTTTATATTGTGATAGAATTCAAATAAACCATTTAAAAATATGTAGTTCACAGGTTTCATATTTAACAAGATTGGCCAGCCATAACCACTGTCTAATTTCAGAACATTTCATCACTTCAGAAAGATCCTTATACCCATTAGCAATCTCGTTTTCCCTCAACCCATCCCTGGCAACCTTGAATCTGTTTCCTGCCTCTATGGGTTTGCCTTTTCTGGATTTTCATATAAATGGAATCACACAATATATGTCCCTTTGTAGTGATGTCTTTCACTTAGCATATTTTCTTTTTTGAGAAATCTCATGAATGCATTTATTTTTAATTGAGGTAACATTTGGTTCTCCCCTGAGGGTATTACCACTGTCCTGCTCCCACCACCAAATCACCCACAGTCCACCACCACAGTCCGTTGTATTTATATTCCTTCCCTCTTTGGTTTTACCCCTCACCCACCCTCTTGATGCTTCATTTATATAATCATCCTTCAAGGATTAGTTTTGAGCTTTTCTTTATCTGACTCTTAATTTAATTATGTTATATCCTACATATTAATAACATTATCTGGTATTTATCTTTCTCCTTGTAACTTATTTCACTTAGCATTATCCCTTCCAGCTCCATCCAAGTTGACACAAATGGCATGAGTTTATTTTTTTTTACCACTGAGTAGTATTCCTTTGTATATTATTATCATATACCACATATGGTATAACGTATATGTAAATATATATGTATATATCATCTTGATACATTTATCTGTTCTGGGGTATGTATATTGTTTCCTTAATTTAGCTATAAAAATAATACTGCAGGAAACATGAGAGTGCAAGTTTCCTTTTGAATTAATGTTTTTGAACTTTGGGGTGGTAGATGCCTAGAGGTGGAGTTACTGGGTTGAATGGTAGATCCATTTTTGATGTTTGGAGACGCTTCTATACTGCTTTCCATTAAGGTTCACTTTTCTCCACATCCTGTTGTTTCTGGTCTTTTCAATGTGGGTCATTTAGTATGAGATAGTATCTCATGTGGTCTTAGTTGTATTTGCCTAATGATAAGTGATGTTGAACATTTTTTCATGTGCCTTTTTTGCAGTCTGTAGAATATAATTTTTAAAAATTTATATATGGATTTTTCTACATCATTGTTCCTCTTGGGCATAATCCCCATCAAATTCCCACCACCAAGTCACCAATAAACCATCACCCTAGTCTCTTTTGCTCTTCCCTGTTCTGATCCCTCTCCTTCCCTATTTCCTGCTGAATATCCCCAGTTTATCTTTTGTCTGCTAGTTTTGTTTTTTTTTCCTGATCCTTTGTTTAATTCTCCTATATTCTTCCCATTAGTGAAACCATTCAATATTTTTCTTTTTCCTTCTGCTTTATTTCACTGTGCATAATCCCTTCCAACTCCATTCATGTTGCTGCTGCAAATAGCATGCTTTATCATTGTGACTGCTGAATAGTATTCCATTTGTATCTTGTAGGCATAGTATTTTCAAGGTTCATTCATGATGTAATATGTATCAGTACTTCATTCCTTTTTTAGGTTAAATAATATCCCCTCATGTGCATATACCACTTTTGATATATCCATTCATCACTTGATGGGTATCTGGTTATTTCTACTCTTTGGTGATTATAAATAACACTGTTCTAGATATTCATCCATAAATTTTTATGTGGATGTATGTGCTCATTACCTAGAATGGAATTGCTGTTGTAGAATACAAGGCACATAGGGTGTTTGTCCAAACCCTTCATTCAGTGCAGGAATGACAATGAGAATTTTTATTACAGATATTACCCATCTATTTCACCCTGCTTTCCATTCTTTTTAAATAATCAGGACAGACCGCTGACAACTCCCACTGCTCCGTTTCACCTGCTTCTGCTTTTGCTATTGCCACAGCTGCCGCAGGACATGGCAGTCCACCAGGTAAGTCGGGGCAAACAAATAAGTGTGGACACAGACATTTATATTGAATAAGTGACGACTCTTGCCTGCCATATCTTGATAATAAGGTGGGTGGCTTATTAGGAATGCAGGTCCCCAGTTTTCCTTTTAAATCAGTGTTTTTAATGTTTCAAATAAGCACCTTCGGACTATGGTGATAGCACACAGGTGTATTGGTGAGATGGAAAAAGGCACAAAATGATGTAAAAATAAACTATTACAATAATAATAATAAAAAACACCTTTGGGTGAGTCTGACACAGGTACTTTGTGGGTTCTTTTGAGACCATATGTACCAGAGAAGGATGTTCCTTTCTCCCATGTTGCTTTATGGAGTTTAAAAAACATTTTTAACTAAATTACTCAGCACACGTATTTCCTTTTTTAATTGAGTACAATGCTAAAAGCATATGAAAGGTGGGAGGGAAGACTTGTGAAGTAAGGAGGAAGGAGGGAACTATTGCTTTAGCTGACTCACAGTTCATTTCCAGTGGCTCCACGATGCTTTCTTAGTTGCTGTCAGTTAATTTTCAAGGTAAAGAAGTAGTACTTAAAATAAAAGCATGGTATTTAATAAGTGAAAATTACATTCATTATCTCTGCCCCCTTCTTTTATCAAGAAGGACATAATGTTAAAATAAATCTATATGTGTTTTAAACAGCAGTGTTGCTGAGTCTTCACCTAACTAATCCTATGGCTTCTGATCATCATGCTTTGTAGAACTGTGTGTGATGATGTTTTTTGTTCACTCACTCAGCCTATGAAAGCCTCAAAGCCTATGAACTGATATTCAACAATAGTCACTCATAGAACTATGTTAGCTCTTTCTAAATTGAAACAAAACCAAATAGAGATGTTCTGTAATAAGCATGAACCACCATGATCACTATGTACATCCCATATGAATGGAAATTTTTGCAGATTGATCACACTCACCTCCTTGAATATTTTGCACAAATCTGTATTGGATATTGTCAGGCAAATCTGAGTGTTTTTTGCCCCAACTATTTCCCAAACCCCCAAACTACTATCATCACAACACAAAACAGCCTGTAATGATAGAGTATTGGTGTCTTATCAGTCCTGTTGACTGCTATTATTGATTGCACTCTACAATAATGAACCTTTCTTTGGTCAAATAATAAAGAAATCTGTATTATGTTCCCAGCAGAGTTAGTTATCAACTGTGATTTGCTAAAGCTCTCTGTTTTTCGTTTTCACAAGTTAATCTGTCTTTAGAAAAAAGTGAAATACAGCGCTTCCTCACAGGTTTCATAACTTAAATATAGTTTGTGAGGGAAAGTCATTTTAAGGTTAATTTAGGTTTAGCTGAGCCTCTTCCCACAAGTGCTGGAGGCTAGGTTGGGCAAGACCCTTTATTTCACCTGAGTTTTCAGCAAAGCTCCAGTGAGCTTTAGAGAATGACTTTCTGACTTTGACTTGTTTAGAATAATATGCCAGAAGGTTTAAGTACTGAACAGTCATATCTTCCTCACATCTAAACACTGCTGTTCTGGCTGCCCTTCTTCCTAATTCTCCCCTGTAACTGAAATAGCCTTAGGAAGAATCCTTTCTTAATGAAATCAACTAAGAGGCATGTGTGACGTGCTCACTGACCAGAGCCCGTGTTGCTAGATGCAAGGAAGCCTGATCCTTGGTGAGCATACTGTTTTATTACAGTGCTTTATGCAGTCAGGAATCACATGATTCAATTTTAGAAATAAAGAAAATAAAGGATTGAAATTGACAGTGTCTGGGACCCTGATATAAAGGCAGCGATTTGCACACAAGTCACAACTAGTGGCAGCAAGTAAAAGGGTCTCTCTGAGTGGAGAGCAGTACATTCCTGAGGTTCAACCACTCAGCAGAACTGGCCCTGCAGCCAGTTCCACCTGCCTGGGAGAACTTTGCAGAAGAGTTCAGGTTCTAAAGTCACCAAGGGAAGCGGGCTTGCAGCTGCAGCAGGAGTTGTCTGAAGATAGGAACTCAGGGTGTTTTCTGGAGGCACGGGAGCAAAGAAACTCACCAGAGCCAGAATGAGGGACACAAAGATGGGAGATGGGAGAGTCAGTCTGTGTAGAAAGAAGGGCTAGTGGTGCTCCTTTATAACCTGTTTGTGTGGGCTCTTCTGTGATTTGGGGCTTAAGTCTGTCGCTTATTGGTTGTTATTTGCTGGACATCAACTTTTGATGCTTCAGCGTAAAAGGTGTCCAACCTGATTCTGTTTGCCATTTCCACCTTCCTTGGAGTTCTCTATAGTCCCTTACTGGTCTTATGGACCCATGGCCAGGTTCCCATGGCAACTCTGTTGAATTCCTTTCTTCTCTGTTTTATATCTCCCAGCATTGTTCAGCAGAGCAAAATGCAAGAGACTAAGTTTTCGCTCTAATAAATGATATATTGACAAAGCTGATCTGGATATTTTGGCTAGCCAGCTGCTGAAAAGGAACACGTGCTAGATAATGGTTAATTCCCAAACTGGATTTTGTTTCTGTTCAGAATCGGAAGTAACTGACTGACTGCACCCTATAGCCTGGAAAGTTGCAAAGTGAGCAGAAGGGAAGCTGGTGGAAGTGAGCATCTTATGCTTGCTTCAGGCTCCCCAGGGCTTCTGTGTGCTTGTGCAGGTGCAAAATGGACTCATTTCATGGTGCAGCTCCACTGTTTCCTTGCCCACTGCAGGGAGTGGGTTCCTGTCCCGCTATGATGTCTGCAGAAATGTGTTCCCATGTTTCAGGCTCCTCTTCAGCTCCCCTGCCGCCTTAATACTTACACCTTCCCGCCCCCATCCAAATACTCTGGAATCTGGCTACTTGGGGTTATAACTGTTAACTAATGACTATGCTTTCAAACAGTCACATTAGGCATTTACATGTTAAGCCATTTCTCTTTAATAATTTCTTAAAAAAACATTCCATTAAAATTAATTTCAAATTTAGCAAGAGTGTGCATAGGAAATTTTCTTTGCAAAGCAGCCTGCCAAGATATTCACAGCTGCCTTTTTTTTTTTTTTTAAAGATTTATTTATTTGTGCATACAGAACTGGGGTACAGTCCAGAAGTTCAGGGGTGGCGAGAGGCTTCACCAGAGACAGAGTGGGGAGCAGAACAGGCAGATCGACAAAGTACACTGCTGAGGGGAGCAGCGGGCGGGTCAGGAGAGGTCTGCCACGCCATGTGGTCACCTCCGGGGCAGGTGGGAACTAAACTCATGCAGAAGTGGCTTCAACTTCCCAGTGAGGTGCTTTAACCCGCTGCATCACCAGGGAGGGCCAAGAAAACAGATTTTATTTGTGGAAGGTTGTCTGGGATCTGCTAGAGTCAAAACCTCATTCCCCACTCTCTTAACACATTTCCTTGAGAGCTTAAAACCTGCCCTTTTCAAGATAAGTAAGTCTCTTCCTTCCATATCATGCTTCTGTTGCTTGTAGATCAGCAATAATACCTGTTGAAGAGGAAGGAAAGCTAGATTCTGTGGGTGTGATGAAAGCACTAAAACAGTTCTTGTTAATTTCACATTATGGAGATTTTCAGTTTATTCAGTATTTACCTTCTGAATAGTAACCAAGTTACATTAGCCCCACTTCTAACACCTTCAGTTTGCCTCAAGGCAAAGAATGTAAAATGACAGATACAAACCTTAAGAACCATTCAGGACTTTAGAAGTGGTACATACACCTTCAGAGGTTCTGAAATTTCAGCCTCAGTGGCTTCCTTGTAAATCTGCTTAGAGCCCACAGAAAACTAATTACTGTGAATGGGGTGGGAGTGGGGGCTGTCATTATTGCTCAATCTAGTAAGGGCTCTTTCCTGTGGTGGAGTTTTAACTCTATACAAGATTTGAGAGAAAAGAGTCAGTGGGGGCTGTTTGTCACCATGCTGGTTGCAATGAGTTTCCAAACCTCTGCTTAAATATAGGATCCCTACATTAGAGGAGAAATTAAAATATGTTCATTTCACATGACTGCTGATACAGGGAATCTTCAGGTGCATTTGGATACAGTTATGTTATGAATAGGAATGCAAATCCAGTGAATATCACGGCACAGCATAACCCTTACCTGAAGCTCTAGGATTAATTATACAGTTTATGAAATGATCTAAAATGAAAGATGAAAGTATGAGGTGGGCTATTTTTATGAGAATAGAGACAGTGGAAGTGGAGATACTGCACGCAACTCCTGATTCCCCTGATTATTTGTGAGCAGATTACATGTTTCACCGTTCTGTGCAAGTCAAAGAAAATTAACAGGGTAGAGGAGTGGTTGAATATACTTATAGGAAAATTAACGGCGCAGTTACAGTTGCTTAGAGAAACAGTGATTTCTTTATTGGTGATTACTCAGTACGTATAAAGCAGATAATTCATAACTGCTTACTCTCCTGTCAAACCACTGAGACCCACGTAGTCAAGAGTAGATCTCAGAGCTTGGTGTGAAGTAGTCTGGGACCCGTATTTTAAAAACTGATACCTGTTCCCATCCCCAGAGTTTCTGACTTCATTGGACTGAGTTCATGCTGGGATTCAGGGCTTTTTAAAGTTCCCTAGGTGATCCTAATGTGGAGCCAAGGTGGGGGTGGGCACTGGACTAGATGTCCATAGCATTTGCAAGTTGTTCCCTTAAAGTCCTGACCCTTATCTCCTTAGGAAAGACAAAAAGACTAGAGAAGGCTGGAGAGGAAGAAATGCACTTCCCAAGGCTAGATAAGGGCCAGTAAGGATCCGGTGAAAGCTTTTTCCCCTGGGGAGTAGGTCTTTGCCACAGAGGAGGTGCCGGGAACATTTTACAGGGTTGGTACTCTTCCTCTTCCCTGCAACATTCATGAAGAGATCTTTGTCTTTTGCATGAACACCTGGTGTGGCTGCCAGGTAAAGCCTGAAGGGTATGGGACCACCTAAGAATGCAGACCTAGGCAATTTTCTGCTGTCACACTAGTCCCCACACAGCCTCCAGCAATTTGTGATTGTTCAAGAAAGTGTTGCCACCAGTTTATGACTCCAGTGATGCCTGCTCCTGGTGAGCAGATCTCAGCTGTCCCTTCTAATGCATGTGCCTTGCCTGATTTTGGGTGTTTACCCTGCGTTTTCTCATGTGTTCAAGAAAAGTAATTAATTTTCAGTTTGCCCAACTTTTTCCTGTGTCAGCATTCAAATTCTTTATCAAATGTCACAGCTGAAACTATAAGTCTTCTTTGGTGGGATTTTTATATTGATTCTATATTTATATTTATAAATTTGGGGGGATTATCGATCTAAACAGTAGCCTCTCAATAACTGATTAGAATGTCTTCTTGTTTACTTAGAACTATTCTCATTTCCCACAGCAGTGTTTCCTATTTTCAGCATATGAGGCTGGCATTTTTTAAAAAATTCATTGCTAAGTATCTGACTGTTTTGTTTGTCAGTTTTTTCCCCCTTTATGGGAGTTATCCTAGGTTGGGGCATTTTCTATTGTTCATTTTCAAAATACATAAAAACCTTTTTTTTGGGCCCTCCCTGGTGGCGCAGCGGGTTAAAGCACAGCACTGAGAATCTAAAGCCGCCTCCACATGAGTTCGATTCCCACTTGCCCCGGAGGTGACCACATGGCGTGGCAGACCTCTCCTGACCTGCCCGCTGCTCCCCTCAGCAGTGTACTTCGTCGATCTGCCTGTTCTGCTCCCATTCTGTCTCTGGTGAAGCCTCTCACTGCCCCTGAGCCTCTGGCCTGTACCCCAGTTCTGTATGCACAAATAAATAAATCTTAAAAAAACAAAAACAAAAACCTTTTTTTTTTTCATTATTTCAGCAAAGATAACTAGCTCAAGTTTTGGAGATAGAATATATCTAGTTTGTATTTTTAAATAAAAAATCACTATTATTAATGAAAAAATAAGCACTCTGGCAAACAAAAATTAACAGATTCCAAGTCTTATTTTTTGAACACACATACACACATATTGCTTGGATTTTGAATTTTGGAACCGAAAAGCTCTACACCTTTAACTGTATTGAGTGAAAGCTACCTCTTTAGCTGGTGTGAGCCTGCAGAGCGTGCAGGACGAGCAGTGCAGGATGCTGTGTCAGCTGGTCCTTGCACTGTTTGCCTGGAAAAATGCCACACGGGAGTACATCACACAGCACCACCGCACGCCTTTGATGTGCCTTCTGAACAAATGCAGAATCTTGCTCCAGCTGCTCTGTGACCTTCTTCCTGACCACGTAGCACTGCCACATACCCTTTCTTTGCTGTCCTTTCTCTGCTCTATTACTACTTCTCCTTGGCAAAAGTGAGTGTGCCCCTCCTTGGACTCACTCCAGTGCTAAACGGGACTTGATTGCATGATAGTTTCATCCACTTCTGGCCAGGCAGGGAACTGAAAGGACAGATGGAGACCTGAGACTATGTGTAAGGAGACCACTTCTGTTCATCCCCCGGATTTTGTCAGGGCAGAATAGACTGGGGTTTTTATATCTTTTTTCTGTCTTTTTTTCTTCTTTAAAGGAAAGTCAGGAATCTGGATACTTAAATGAAACCTTGTTTTTAATAGAAGTGAGTTCATAGCCTTTTAATTCTAACACACACCTCTATAATAGCAATGGACTCCTAGATCTTCTCAGTGTCCATAACCCTACTATATCCTACTCCTTTGGCTGGGCTGTTTACAGAAAGTGCATCCCCTTTCCTTCACTGTGGCTTGACTAATTCTGCTTTCAGAGGGTAATCTTTTTTTTTTTCCCCCAGTTTTATGGTTTTATTTTATTTTATTTGATAGATGCACTCACAAACTATCTGATTTATTTTCTTCTCTGTGCAACCTGACCTTAGGATTGGTGACTCAGACAGCCAACTGCCCCATGCTTTCACACTGGCTTTGTGGTTCTTGGAGGACACAGTCTCAGCTATCTCAGGACAGTCAAATTTGTTGGACATCTCCAGGTCCTTCACAGGCACCAGGAACTTCCAGAATGCTCTGGGCAGCATGGCCTTTGTCTTCTTGTTGCTCCCATCACCTTTGTTGAACATCAAGATCTGACCCTTGAATCTTCTGTGTACCCTGTTATCAGTGCCTAGAGGTTTCCACTAGTTGCACTGGGTTTGATATTATCAGTCTGAGAGGTGCCGGATGAATTTCTGTGGCTTCTTTTGAAGCTCTGTATCTGTTGAAAGACCTGAGGCCAGCCATGATGCTGAATGATGGTGCATGATCAGAGGGTGACCTCACTTATACATCTTGAAAATTACTCATTGCCCCCTCTTCACATCAGTGGGACCATCTTTATTCATCTTATTTTATAAATTCTGGAGCAAGTGTGGGACCCAGAGACCCAGAGTAGGTTCTCACAGTTACTGAGAATTAAACTCAGATCTGTCCATTACCAAATTTCTGTTTTCTTTGACTTGATATTACCTCAATCCCACATTGACTTCAATAGAACAAGAGCCTTAAATTGCTTAATTTGTTACCAAGTCTTATTTCTGCTGTTGTAGCACGCCCATCTCTTTCCATCTTCTTTGCAAACCTGTGTCCACCTGCCCTCAGGTGAGAGATACAACAGCATGGTAACTCCAGAGAGATGAGTTTAGGAGAAATTAGTCATCTGTAGGTAGATTCTCACTTGGCTAATAGCTGGCATTGAGGGACCTGTGATCTATTTCACACGCTTACAGAGGAGGACTTTGTTAGTTCAGAAGAAGCATTTATTTCTTTATTGAAAACTGGATTAAATTTGCAGTAATGTTCATCACCACGAATAAAATTAATATCATGTTTGTATCATGCTGTCTGTAGTTCTCTTGCAGAATTCGTGAAAGTACTTAGTACCGTTTAAATAGTTTGTCTATTTATTGAGTGAACTGATAAGACAGGCACAGAATATGGACTTTATTCAGTGTCTATATAACAAGCTAAGTTGTAACTTCAGATAGGAATCATAAATTGACTTTCCACTTCAAATTCAGAAACTTGATATCATGTAGATGCTTTACTGCAGTGATTCTCAATGGGAAGGGAGGCACATGGAATAAGAATAGTCAGGGGTTCTGAAGAACCCCTCTTCCTCTGGGGAGTCTGGGGAGTCTGAGCAGCCTACTCCCCTGTCAGGTATGCCTGATAGCAAGATGCTATTGATGGAAATATGCTGCATGTGTGAGTGATGTAAAAACAACAGTAAGACTAAGAATCAGTGATATCCATGGAAAGACTGTATTTATGTTCTCAATCTGATTCTTGATTGCCCTATTTCCTGTTGGTCAGGGAGCAGTGGCATTCTGAATTCTAGATCAAAGTATTGGTCCTATGTAGTGTTTCTTGTCTAGGGCGCTTCACCGTCATTTCATTTGCTGTGCAGTCTACCCCGTCTCTTATTCTTCCCTTCCCATGTGTCCTGTTGCCTATTCCCCATATTTCCTCCCCTCATCTTTTCTAATTTTGCACTTATTTCAGAGCCCTCCTGCCAGTACTGGCTACATACTTTGTAGGACCCAGTGAAATGAAAAAATGTAGGCTCCCTTGTTGAAAATATTTGAACAACTTTAGGATAGTTAGCTTTCTAATGTGGAGTTCTCAGAAGGTCATATCCTGAACACAACTTGAAGTCAGCTCTGCCTCCTCCAGCTTAGTCTAGAGCCCAGGTGTTTCTTACTTCTGCCCTCTGGATTTAGTACCAAATTGTGCTCAGGATATGTCTTTCAGTACATTTCTAGTATCATCTCCTGATTCTATAGAACTTTCCATGGTGAAAAATACACTGATATAAAGCTGGCCCTCTTACTTTAAAAAATGGAAAACTACAGACTGGTGGAAACTATGAAAAAGAGGTGGTTTAAATACACACTGGAATATTATTCAGTAGTCAAAAAGATAAGCCCATGCCATCACAGCAACATGGCTGGAGCTAGGATTATGCTCTGTGAAATAAGCCAGAAAGAAAAAGAAAAATATTGGATGGTTTCATTTAGAGGAGTAATGTGGGGGAACCAAATAAAGGATCAGGAAAAAATAGTTCAAAAACATCAGAGACATTCTAGGAAAGCATTAGGGAGAGGGATCAAAACATAGGAGGGAAGAGCAAACAGGATGATGGTGATGGCATATTGGTGAATTGGTAGTGAGAATTTTTGGGGGATTACACCTGAAAGGAGAGGCATATGTGTACAAAAAAGAATGATGTAAAATATATATATCAGAAAGAAAGAAAAAATGAAAAAAAAAAACACAGAAATCCTGATTTTTTGAAGAGGCTTTAGATTTTAAAAACATTAACATACAATGAAAAACTTTCAACAATGTGCAAATGCTGAACATAATCTCTGATGAAAGACTCACTATTTAAGGATGGCTCAGGGAAATCAACCATCAAAACTTATCAGCATATAGGCTAAAATGTATTCTGGTTTCTTAGTCTGTTTGATGATGTAAGTATTTATAATAAATGTAATAAGGGAAATAAAAGCAGTAGGCATATCAACAATAGAACAAACTGAAAATCAGGACTCTGCAAAGTTAGAAATAGATAGTCCTAAAAATATGAATGAAAAGTAAAATTTCTCTGTGAATTTTCTTTTGGGAGAAAGAAAAAATGATAATGCTGTGACTTTATAACACTGTATCAGCTTCATAATTTATAAAGTGTGAGATAAGCTTGTAACGTCTTCCAAAATAGTATTTCAAAATTAAATATGGTAGATAAAGTTATCTACAGAAAATTGTGAGTAGCTTTAGTAGAAGGCATCCCAAAGTTCTTGCATCTTGCAACTGCTCTCCCATGTGGCCATGTTGGTCATTTCTCTATACAAATTGAGAGATTGTGCTATTATTGACATAACAATAACAATGATACTAAGCTTATTTAATTTGTAGAGTACAGTTAATTCACTATTCTAGGCTTTCCATATACTAACTAATATGCAAAGTCATTACTATTATTATACTCACTTTCCAGTAGAGAAACTTGAGATGAAAGAGTTAATTAAGCGAATTGCCAAGGGTCAAATAGGTGGCAGATTTGAATCCTGTCATTTGGCTAGTGAAGAAAGGATCTACCAAATCCATTACCCATCCCACCCTCTGCCTTAGACACAGAGGGCAGAGCTGAATCATCATCCTTTGAGTTTCTGCCTTGCTGTTTTGTTTGGAGAAAGACCTGAACATTTCTGGTGAGTGGTTTGGGAATTTTTAACATATAGAATTGAACTGAATGTAGTTTTATAGGCATGTTAATTTTTGATGACACACACCTGAAATTTACATGTGATACTGCTAGGTTACTCAACTTAAACATTAAATCAAATTAAGAACAGAGATGGTGTATCAATAGTAGCTGTCCTATGGAGAAAGGGCAAAGTTGACATATAGGTCCAATGGCTCAAAATAAAATTATGTTTACGTAGATGTAAATGAGATGATTGAATTTCCAACACCAAAAAACACATGCCCATAGACTCTTTCATATGCCTCCCTTTCAGAGGTGGTACCTAATGTTCCTTCCTTTTTCTGTGGATAGGATTTAGTAAGTTGCTTCTAACAAAAATATTAAGCAGATGTGATCATGTGTGACTTTGGAGTTTAGGTCATCAAAAGGCAAGGTGGATTCCATCTGGATCAGTCTCACTTTTGAGTCACTTGTTCAAGGGTAAGCCAATTTCTGTGTTGGGAGGAAAGGCCCAGGAGAGAGTGAGAAATCTGGAAGTAGGCCTCCTGCCCACAGCCTCCTGGGTCAGCTTGGACGTGAGCTCCAGAACAGCCTTCAGATGATAGCAACCCATTTCACAGTGAACTGTGAGATAATAAATGCTGTTTCAAGTCTCCAAGTTTTAGGCATTTTTCAGGAAGTAGAAGATAGCTACTGTAGGGCATTTGAGGGTAACCAACTAAACTTTACCAGATCATGCTTAATCCACTTGAATTTAAGGAGCACATTTTCATTTTGTAAAGAAAATAGCTATGCTGTTCTCTCTGGGACAGTGCACCCTGGGTTTATTCCCCACCAAACATTTTGATATCAAGGAATATACTAAAATTAACATTTAGCTTACATCTACTTTGTATTTCAAGATCTCTGAACAGTCTCTACCCTTTAGTTGTAGTGCTTGCTCTGAATTGAATAGACCAAATTTTCTGCCTCTGGAGAGCAAGAGCATTTTGATTTTTAACACAACTGTTGCTTAGCAATAGGAAGGACTTAATGACTGTACTCTTTTGCAAACGGAGAGAAGCCTTGCTGTGTAGCTATTGTATGTCTGCAGTGCTGAATTTGAAATTGTAATTATCTTTTTAAGATAAAATCAAAGCTGGCCTGTGTGACACATTATGCTTAGCCTGGAGTCACAGCAGGCCAAGGGTTTGGACTGCACCTTTATAGAAAAGCTGGCCTCTTGGAATTACAGGGAATTTAAAAGTTGTGACAAAGCTCTGAAGTCGCTAGTAAGTTCCTCACTGGTTGATGGTTTGTAGTCCCTATATAGCAACTTTGTGATTCTGGGACCAAATACTAGGTTCTTGAAATGCTGTGATTAGAAACTGGACCAGCAGTGATATTGGAGAAGAGTGGGCAGTCCAAGGAAGTTTTAGGCAGTGAGAGAAGGTGGGCAGTCTAATTGCTGCTGACCTCATTACCCTGCTCTGCTGGAAAGACTTTCAGAAATGTCAGCCACTTTAAAAGTTAAACACAAGGGGGCCCTCCCTGGTGGAGCAGCGGGTCAAAGCACTGCACTAAGAAGCTTAAGCCACTTCAGCATGAGTTCGATCCCCGCCTGCCCCGGAGGTGACCACATGGTGCAGCAGACCTCTCCTGACCTGCCCGCCGCTCCCCTCAGCAGTGCACTTCATCGATCTGCCTGTTCTGCACCCCGCTCTGTCTCTGGTGAATCCTCTTACCCTCCGCATCTCTGGCCTGTACCCCAGTTCTGTACAAATAAATAAATAGATCTTTAAAAAAAGAAGTATTCTTTATCCTTGGATTAAATGATAGGTTTATTTTATGTTGTTTAATTTTTAATTAGTCATATAGTTTTTTCATGAGGACCCAGTGCTTTATCAAATAGTGTAGAAAGATGAAATTGAAATAGGAGGCATTGCCTGTCCTCTCTCTGAATTGATGTTCCAGTTAAAGAGCTTAGATGAACAAGCATAACATAAATCTAAAAGGATTAAGATGTAAAATACAGGATATCGTAATAATCAGTATAATTATCAGCCATGTTATTAAACTCTGAAATTGAAGACCAAGGAAAAATGTCACATTAGCAAAATAACAAGACTTCAGTGCATGACCCTGAATGAAAAGGTTAATATAGTTTCAGAGTATTCATACACTCTTCTAATTATTCAGTTTTCCTTGGCAACAGATTTTTTTGTTTGTTTTTAAATTAGAGATTTTTTTTTCTTCTTTGGAGCTACAAGCTGTTCTTTATGGTGCACCTTCCTGGTATATGTAGTGACCTTAGGTGTTAAGAGAAGATAGAGGCAACATGTGTTATACTGGATTAACTTATTATTGCCAAGATCTCTACACATATAATAACAAGTGAGGAAAGACACAGTGATCCTGTACACAATTCAGAACGAATTCAAAACAGTAGAGTATCTTAGGATAAAACTTCATCCAGCTAGTAATTTCACTCTGCCAGAGTTCTCATTCCTGTGCACTGTGCATAAAAATGTCACAGTTCGGGCCCTCCCTGGTGGCACAGCGGGTTAAAGCACAGCACAATGAAGCTATCTGGAGCCACTGCAGCATGAGTTCGATCCCTGGCCAGGGAGGTGATCCAGATGTCTTGGCAGACCTCTCCTGACCCACTCGCTGTTCTCCTCAGTAGTAATATTTCCGTCAATCTGCCTGTTCTGCTTCCCACTCTGTCTCTAGTGAATCCTTTCACCTCCCCCACCCCATCTCTGGCCTGTAGCCAAGTTCTTGTATGCATAAATAAATAAATCTTAAAAAGTAAAAGTCAGCCCGCCCTGGTGGCTCAGCGGGTCAGGATGCAGCACTGTAAGCTGGCCCCAGCCACCTCAGTATGAGTTCGATCCCCAGCCCCAGAAGTGATCCACATGGCGTGGCAGACCTCTCCTGACCTACCCGCTGCTCCCTTCAGTAGTGTACTTCGTCGATCTGCCTTTCTGCCACTCTGTCTTTAATAAAGCCTCTCACCACCTCTGCACCTCTGGCCTATTCCTCAGCTCTGTATGCATAAATAAATAAATGTTTAAAAATAACGAACTATAGAAATGATCCCTGAAAGTATAGTCTTAATAAATGTTTAAAAATAAATAAAAGCCATAAGCTCCCCTCAGAGGCTCTCAAATGTAATCTTTGCAAAGGCGAGTGCCTCCTGCCTCCATCTCACCTACTTTCCTTACTGCATTTAAACCTTTGTAACTGATGCTTTTTCCTTAATCCTGTCCCACTACTATGGAATTTTCAAGACCGGATCCTATATTTTTTATTTTATATAATGCCTTACAGTTCCATAGTCCTTATACAGAATAGTCCATGTGTCTGTCACAATAAACCTATGAAGTGGGATGGAACATATTATCTTCTTCCACTAATGTGCCAATTTTTTTTTCACTTTTTTTTTTAAAGATTTATTTATTTATGCATACTGGTGTACAGGTCTGAGGTGCAGGGTTGGTGAAAGGATTCACCAGAGACAGAGCAGGGAGCAGAACAGGCAGACTGAGGAAGAACACTGCTGAGGGGAGCAGCAGGAGAGGTCTGCCGCATCATGTGGGTCACCTCCGGGGCAGGGCAATTGAACTCATGCTGAAGTAGCTTTAGCTTTTTAGTGCTGTGCTTTCACTCACTGCGCCACCCAGCAGGGCCCTAATGTACCAATTTAAAATAAGAGACTTAGTGAGCTACAGCTACTTTGAAGGACCTTATAAATTGAAAATATAGGACCTGACTCTGCATATTGGCACATCTTGTCCATTGCTACTATTGAACCAGGTAACATTCCTATTAAGCCAATGATAATTCAGAGCTATCTACTTCTGACAAGTTGACTAATATGTAATTAACTGGTCCAGTTAATTAATTTGATCTAAAATGGTTTTAATTATCAATCATATTTAACTATGGTGACCAGCATCCTTCTCTCTCAGATTCAGTAGCCTCCTATGCATAAGTTTCAAGGAGTGCATTTTATTCCCAATTTTCTTACTTGTTTTGTATTTTGCATTTAATTTCTCAGAAGACATATTTAGGCATTTGAACATATTTCTTTGTTTTCCTAAACATGTCTTCATAGAAACATACAACAAATACAAGAAATGTATTTGGCAAATACAAGAATCCCTGAACTCACAAACCAGATTTTGTTTTGTCATTTACTTTGTATTTTCTTTGTCATTATAAAATCCACTTACCAGGTGTTCTTTGGCATACCTTCTGCTCATTTAACTGCTTTTGACAAAATTCTCTCATTCTCAAAAAGTAACTGCCCTGTCGTATAAAAAATAATTGAACAGTTTTATTGAGATACGCTTACTACATCATACAACTCACTCATTTAAAGCATACAATCCAGTGGCTTTTAGTATTGTTTTTCCATCTTTGGGGATTTCAGTCTTAGTTTTGAAAATACTCAAAATACTGCCCATTATGGAAAACTGCTCAGTTGGTATATATGACAAACTCAGGGTGTCTGGTCTTACCTTGGCACTATGGAGTGGGTGGAGCATACAGTTAAGGAGCTCTCTTGCCTTCTTGGGAGATACAGTTCTGACGATTTGAGCTTCTTTTCTTAATGTTGAGGATGGGAAAGAGATTGTGTGCTCTTTCTTGAAGACAGCGTTTGTTGGAAAAGTGACTTCAGGTGTCTAATGATCTGTCGGTGGGAGGAAGTTATTTAGGAATCGGGCCATGTGAGTCCTGGAGAGATAGGCTGTTGGTGAGGATAGTTAAAAATGAGCCTCAGGTCCTCCCTGGTGGTGAAACAGGTTAAAGTGCAGCACTACAAGCAAGCAGCAGCTGCTTTAGGAGTTCAATCCCTACCTCTGAGGTGATCCACGTGGCCAGGCAGACCTCTCCAGACCTGCCTGCTGCTCTCCTCAGCAGTCTACTTTGTTGATTCTGCTCCCTACTCTGTCTTTGTTGAATCCTCTCACCACCTCTGCACCTCTTCCCTGTATACAGTACCCCAGTTCTGTATGCATGAATAAATAAATCTTTTAAAAAAAAAAGAATGAGCCTCAAGATAATCAGGATTGAAGAATGATCAGAGAGTGAATTTGGGTGTTACATTAACCTGCATCTGAGTTTGGGCATTTGTTTAGTTATGTGATCTGGGAAAGCCTCTATGATTCTTATTTTTTTCTCAGCATTAAATTGAGGATAATGATTATACCTTAATCATGAATTTGTCATAAGTATTAAATGAGATGATCTATGTGGCATTCTTAGCTCCACAATAGAAACCAATTAAGTACATTATGACTATTTCCTGCTATTATTAGTGTCTGTTTCCTGCTATGATTTATAAGCTTCTTAGAAACAGGAACTATTGTGTTCTCCATTAGATCCATCCATCTCTGTCTTTATCACTGCCTGTCTTTATCAATGCCAAACCAGAGCATTGAACTGAAATGAATACATCCTCCAGTTGCCATTTATTTCCTCTATCACTTCCTGCCTTACTTATGTCCATGTATATGTGTATACCCAGGCACATACATATACACACATGTATGTGCCTTACCACCCTATTGTTACACAGGCAAGAATTAATAAATTAACTGTGTGCCATCCCATAATCATCTGATGAAAGGCATTTAGCTTCTAGGCACATTCAAGAGATCTGTACTATATGATGGTACTCGTCATAGCAGTCTCTAGTTAATGATAGGTAACTGGGGGGAGAAGATGTGAAAGGCACTTCAGTATGTTTTAAGAATGGTAGCAAAACCTTAGGTTTTGCTCTGTATTGTTATGGAAGGAGAAAAAGTCTGAAAAATGTTAGTGTAGACATTTTTGATGGACTATATTTAGGACATGGTGAAAAAGAGAGAAGTAATACAGACAATTAAATTTTGAAATTAAGCCCTTTTTCCTGGTATCTGGGGAATATTTCCTGCCCATAGACTTTCCTACTTCTTGGTTGACCTATACCAGAAAGAGATGGTTGTTTGGGTATAAAGAATTCTGGGTATAAAGTCAGGAAGGCTGAGATGAAGGAAATCTCCAACATCTATCAAATAGCTCCCAAACGCATTATTTACCTATTTGGTTCCTTCGGTTCCATGTATTTCCTCATGTCAGGGTTCCTTGTTACTTCCCATGACACTGCCCCACATAGGCTAGTGTATCACAGTTGCTAGGACTGACATCTCTATGGATGATTTTCATAGTCACTGTATCGGGTCATATGCAGGTTTTGATTCAGCCATATTGGCACGATGATCTTACAGATGCTCTAGAATAATTTCCAATGTGAGCCAGTTCAGTTTTTAATTTTTTTTGTAACCTTGATTAATTTTTTGCATAATGATTGTGACAAGGCATTCATTTATGTTGAAGTACTGAGCACATGGGGTTTTTCTATAGTCTGAAGTATCTTCTTTAGAATACTAGATCTGTGGAACAAAGATATTTTTATCAAATTCAAGTAAAGATTATAAATATTCTGAGCAGTTAGTACTAAAAATTTGACTGTTGCTAAAGTTTAAAATGATTTAATATATCTAAAAAGAAAACAGAATATCCAAATTTAGGCTATCTTTTTTCCTTTCAAGATAGGCATGCTTTTAGGAGATGTATGACTTCCTTTCCACTAGAAATCTATCAAATTGAGAAATGGGGTGACTTTATCTCCTCCAGATGAAAATTCTGTGCTTTATTATTTGTTAGAATATTATGTTGTTTAAAATTATATTTCTAAAAGCATCAACAAAATTTGATAAATTTTATACTGATCAATAAAAGTAAAAATTTAAATAAATAAGCAGTATTAAATGCAATCCTACAGAAATTAAAATAATCACAAGGAAATACTATGATCAAGTTTTAGTTAACACTTAAGATGAAATAGATAAATTTCTTGCAAACACAAATAACTAGAAACAAAATAGAACATCTCAACATATCTATAACAAATAAAGAAATGGACTTAATAATTAATGATCTTCCCCAAAGAAAATCTCAAAACTAAATCAGCCCTTAGGTGTTTTCTACAAGACATTTTAGATATCAAAAATGTAAGTCCAAAACAAAACAAAAAAAAAAAAGTAAATCCTTCACAAGTATTCCAGAAAATGAAGGAAGTAAACTTTCCAACTCATTTTATGAGAACAGTATTGCTATAATATCAAAACCAAATAAGGAAAAAAAGAAGAAAACTATGGACTAAGCCTACATAAATACAAATGCCAAAATTATTAATAAATTATAAGAAAATCAAATCCAACCACTATGAAATGGATTAAACACCATAACCAAGGGTTTACTCCAAGGAATGGAAGGTTGGTTTTCCATAAGAAAAACAATTCACATAATATATCTTACAAATATAATAAAGGGAAAAAACATATTGTTATTCAATAGAAACAGATAAAACACTAAACTTCAGCACCCATTAAGAAATTAGGATAGAAAGGGAATTCCTTAGTTTGATAAAATACATCTGTGGAAAACCTACAACAAACTTCATCTTTAATGGTGAAAGTCTGAATACCCTTCTCCCTACTATCTAGAACCATATCAAGGATGCCCACTCTTGCTACTTCTTTTTTTTTTTTTTAAGATAATATAAAGAAATCCTGATTAAAAGAAAGGAAGTAAAATTGTCATTATTCACTAGTGACATGATCCTATATGTAGAACATCATAGGATACACACACATGCACACACTATTAACTAATAAGTCTAGCATGGTTGCAGGATATAAGATTAACACCTAAAAATCATTTTATACCCTAGCAATTCAAAAATGAAATAAAGGAAAGGATTCTGCTTGCTATGACATCTACAGGGATCAGACGCTTAGGATAAATTCAATAAAAAAAAGTGAAAGGCTTGTACACTATGAAGTACAGCACGATACTAATAGGAATTAAAGGAGAGATATAATCATGTTCATTGATTGGAAGACTTTAACATTTGTAAAGATGGTAGTTTTCCCAAAACTAACTTGTATGTTCTACATAATCCATACCAAAATACTAACAGGCAGAAATTGACATGCTAGTTGTAAAAAAAAAAAAAAAATGTGTAGCTTTAATTGTGTATATGTTAGAAATCTCGGCAAGGTTTTTTTTTCTTTCTTTTTTGGTATATAGTGCTAACAGTTGTAAGGAATTTCAAAAAGTAAGAACTTGGTGACCTATACTTTCTGATTTCAAAACTTACTGTAAGACTACAGTTAGAAAGATAGTATGGTCTTGGCAGAAGGATCATCACACACATAAATCAGTAGAACAAAAGTAGATATGTAGAACTAAATTCTTACATCTATGATCAGTTAATTTTCTATAAAATTGACAAAAATCAACAAGGTAAAGGATGACTTTTATTTTCTTTAATTTTTTCCCTTCATATGGCATCTTGTTTATTGGAAAGAAAAGACACCCAATTGGACAGCATTTTGCATAATAATCTCAAGCCTTGATTGGGAAAAAGTGTCTATTGCCTTCTTTTCTTTTTTTCCTTACAATGCTTTCTATTCTGTGGTGTAGTCCCCATAGAATTTCCACCACAGTTCCCTGGTGCACCATCACAATAGTCCCTTGTGCTGTTCCCACCCTTATTTTGATCCTTTTCACTCCCCAACCCCTGCAGAATGTCTCTGATTTATAGTTGTCTGTTTATTTTTGTTGCTGTGGTTGTTGTTATTTTTACCCTGGTGTCCTATATTACTCCTATAAGTGACACTGTCCTGTATTTTTCTTTTTCCTTCTGATTTACTTCACTGAGCATAATCCCTTCAGGTTCCAAAGGATTGTCTTTTAAACAAATGGTGATGGAACAATTGCGTGACAACAAAACAAAAGATTAACTTAATCCCTAGTGAAAGTACTAAAGTTATGAACCTCAGTAAGAAACACAGGGGGGAAATCTTAGTATATTGTGTTGGACAAAGATTTTTTAAACATTACATCAAAATGAATAAATGAAAAAGGTTGATAGGATGAACTTCATCAAATTGAAAGTTTTTGGGCTTCAAAGGACAGCATGAAAAAACAAAAGCCAACCCACAAAAAAATGGGAGAAAATATTTGCAAATCATGTATTTCATAAAGGAATTCTAAGCCAGAAAATATTAAGAACTCTTACTACTCAATAATATCAAGACAAACAACTGCAGTAAAAATGGGTGTTAGATTTGGACAGCTCACCAAAGTTGGTAAACAAAGCACATGAAAAGATGTTCATTAAGTTAGAAGAAATATGACTTAAACCACAATGAAATACTATTTCATACACATTAGGATAATTATAATAAAATTGAAAGAAAATAACAAGTGGGAGAACGTGATGAAACAAACCCTCCTACATTGCTGTTGAGAACACAAAATGATATACCCGTTTTAGCCAACAGTTTGCAAATGTCTTTAAAAGTTAAATATAAGTTTATCACAGGACCCAGGTATTGTATTTATTAGATACTAAGCATATTCACAAGAGTAATGAAACCAGGTGCATATTTAAAGACTGTTCATATAGCAGTGTTATTTATAATAGATTAATAGATTAAATTGGAACCAATCCAAACATTTAGCAAGTGAACAAAGAAACAAATGGGGTATTTTAATAAAATAGAAGAATATTCCTTAAAAAAGGAGTGGATAACTAATGGATGCTATAACATAGAAGAATCTCAAAAAGATTATGCTAAGTGGGCAGTGGTAACATCTTTCTGAAGCTTCAGATAGTTAATATTTTAGGCTTGTGGACCATATGGTCGCTATGGCAACTTCCCAGCTTTGTCCTTTAGTCCTTTAATGCTAAAGCAGGAAGAAACAATGTGTCAATGAATGACTGTGATGATGTTCTAGTAAAGTTTTATTTTCAAAAACAGGCAGCAGGTAGTCTGCTGACTTCTGTGTTAAGTGAAAGAAACCAGATGTGAAAGACCACACACAATATGATTCTGTTCTTATGAAATGTCCAGAAGAAGTAAATCTTTGAAGACAGAAAAACAAATTCATGGTTGCCTAACGTGAGGCTGGAGCAGGGATTGTTTGCTTACTGGCACTAGGGATATACTAGAGGTGATGAAAATTAACTGTAACTGGATTGTGGTTATAGTTGCATACCCTATAAATTTACTAATTATTAGTGAATTAAGCACTTACAGTGGGTGAGGCTCATAACATGTAAATGTAATCTTCATGGAAACCTTACTTTATTAGTGACTGTAGTGTTCAACCTAAGAGCAGAGATTAAAAAGTCTTATAAATGCCTTGTAACTTTGAACTTTTCTCTCTAGAGTAAGAGTTAGTCTGAGCCAGATGAGTTCTTTTGAACTCTCTCCCAGGAAATCCCTAGTTAGAGCTCCCAAAGGAAGCTTTATAGAATCATCAGTAGTACGGGATCTGGAGTCAACTGTCTGGGAACGTGGTTGGAGGTTAATATGACAGGAGCGCTTAGTTGTATGTATTTTCTTCCTGCCTTCTCTAAAAGATCTTGTAATATTTAACCTTGATTATAGTAGGTTAATTCATTTGATGCTTAAGGAATTTGCATGCCTTTGGAAGATGAGTTTTAAGCACAAAAAAGCACCTTTGTATGTGCCAGTTAGTTGTCTGCTGTGATTATTGCATTCTGCTCATGTGATAAGATGGGTCAGGAACTCAATTGAAGTTCTTTAGGTCTTGGAGGTCATTACATTTTGTTCACTGAATTTTACAAAGAGTAAGTTATTAAAATATAGAACCATTGGCATTTCCAATAATGACAAATTGGTCAAACGAAGAGAAAAAATCCAGCAGTGCCTGGTGTGGTGGTCTGCTGATTGGGTTTCATTTCCTTTCTCAGAGAGCATTTCTGAGGTGTGATCTTGAAAGAAAATAGCTTTTTCTCTAAACTTATGATGCAAAATAAACCCTAATGAAATAAACCCTTCACTATATAGTTGAGATACTATTAAATTTTCACCCTTAAACCTCAGTGTAAGACACAGCCCTCAGAATCTTCCAGAGTTAGAGGCAAAATCTTTAGGAGGATTTGCTATGTAATAGACATAGAGATTTTATAATTTGCTGAGCCTGTTGAGCATCATTACATAACTGGAGAGGACCTCTTGGACAAAATATAAATTTGTTTTGTTCCTACAGTAGCTTTACTCTGTAGTGTATACAAAGATTCCCATTTGTGAATTGTAGTGTGCAAATGATTTGCTACCTTATATAATCTTTGTAATGAAGCTATTACTAAAAACTTTATTGGCATTAGTGAAGTTATTGCTATGTGTTAGTCCAACATGCTATTTTCATCTTATGTTTGAATTCTTTTATTTTGCCAGTCACAATTTTTTTTTTTTTTCTAAATCTAGACCCATCCTTTGCAATGGTTTGTCATTTAAATGAGAATTCCATTCTGCCAGGCGGACACAAGAATAGGCTTTGAAATCTCAGAGGCTGTCTTCTAAGGTTGGACTGGGGAGTGCATAGTTCACCAAGGACTGTCCTCAAGTTAAGAGAAAAGCTTTGTGTGAAATCTCCCTAGTTTTTTTTGTTGTTATTCATTAGAAATTATGCAAGGCAGCTAAAGGCAACAGTTCCCTCCAGGGGTAGTACTTCTGAAGGACAGAGTGCTTTGTTTCCTGAATTCCAAGACTTATTCTGCCCCTCATCCCTACCTCTGACATGAGATGGGAAAGGTAGCTAACTCCTGGCTTTTACTGCAAAAACCATGTGTTATGAGCTAATTCCTGAATATTTGGCCTCAGACTAGAGGTCAGTGTTTGGTCGTGCCGAGCAGATTAGCTATCTTCTATGGAAAACATTTACTTTAGTATGGGTACACAGGAAGGACTAGAAGAATAGCTCAGGCCAGCCTTCCAGGAATCACTTCCAGGACACCCTCTGGTACTGACAACATCAGGGAGTGGGGGGAATTAAGGGGCTGCTGCCCTTCTATTCGTGGAAGCTGGCATGCTGGAAAGGTTGACCTAAAAGCCATCAGCTTCACTGCCTCAGCAATCAGGTAATCACTGTGTTGTGGAGGCTACCTCTGTGGGCTGGAGCATTGCAGAGTTGTTGCCAAAGGGTCCTGACCTCCTTGGCCATGCCTGCCAGCAGAAATAACTGCTACAGAGGAAAGTAGCCTCCAACTCATTTCCACCTCTGAGACCTGGAGCAGATGCTCTAATTTGCATTTAAAAATCTGAGGTGCAGGAGAAACTGTAAAATGCAGTTTTTGGCATTTGAGCCGTGAGCCCCACTGCACATGTAAAATACCAATTGATATTTTACATGATGTCAGTTATGCTTATAAAAGAACATTTTTATAAATGTTCTATAAAAGTACATCTTTAACCATCATGTCAAATACAGATTTGAATGTATTGGAAGAATGTGCAACAATGAGATGGTCAAGTAGACAAGTAAGGTGTCCTGACACATGTAAATGTGCCTCTATTGACTCCCCCACCAAGCTCACTAATTTAAAATATATTCAGACAAAGCAGAGTTTGTGCAATCTGTGGTCTCGCTACAAAAGAAACATGCAATTAGAGGATTCCTGTGGGATACCAGTTAATGTGCATATGAGTGTACATCAAGTCCTGGGCTTAGAATGAAATTTTCCCACCAATCTGGGGAAAATACAGATGTGATGTGTATTCCTAGAGGAGATGCTATCTAATCAGAGAGGTTGACTGACTGCACTAGGAGGTGTTTGCTCATTTGACGGGACTGGTAAGAGTGGAGAGTTAGAACCGGTGACTGCTGTGGTCAGATCTTTAGTTGATGTTAGAGGAGCCTGATGACAGTCTGCCTTGCAAAACTCTGATGCCACATGAGGTTATCATGGTGGTTAAATGAGTTAGTGTGTGCAAAGTGCTTAGAACCTTGCCTGGAATATAATAAACACATAATAATAATTGCTATTATTATTGCCACTACTATTTGCTGCAGAATGGGAAAATTCTGACTTAAAAGATTGTTTTAGGCCCTCCCTGGTGACACAATGACTTAGGGCACAGCACTGCAAGCTCGCTGCAGGTACTTCAGTGCAAGTTTGATCCCCAGGCCCAGAGGTGATCCACATGGCGTGGCAGACCTCTCCTGTCTTGCCCGCTGCTCCCCTTAGCAGTGTACTTCATTGATCTGCCTGTTCTGCTCCCCACTCTGTCTCTGGTAAATCTGCTTACCGCCCCTGCACGTCTGGCCTGAACCCCAGTTCTGTATGCATAAATAAATAAATAAATAAATACATAAATCTTTTAAAAAATATTGTTTTAAAACTTAATAATTAATCACTGAATTAATATTTTATACAGACTGATAATAATCATAATACTTTAAAGTTTCAAATGATGCTTTCACTGTAGTCTGTTTCCCAAGACCTTTATCCCAAAGGTTCCAACCGCTGACAAGTAAGACTGTTGTTGGCTTGAATTTGAGAGAACACAAGAGCCAATTTCATTTATTCATGTGCACCTTTATTCCATGTGTTTAATGTTCTTTATAAAGGTCTTTCAATAGAATGGTTAGTTTTTACTTCTGGAAAGTTATTTTTTTAAGCAAAATGACTGACCACATTTATTCACTATGTAGATTAGGGCCTCTCCCTTTAAAATTATACCAAGAGTGATGAAAAAATATGGTTCATTAATTCACATTTATGTTAACCAAATGGTTGTATTTGATTTGGTAGAAAATATTTTTCTACAATTATCTAGTAGACTGTTGAATCATTTCTAGACTGTTGAGTCATTCCTTGGGAGTTTAAATAAAAAATTCTTTAAGAATTTGTGGTTTTAAAAAAGGATTTTCTCTAGCATGATGAATAACATCAAGTAACATAGACTTAAGGAATGGGATTCTTGGGGAGCTTCTGGTTCCTTCTGGCAGCTATAACTTTGCTGGTTTGATCAGCAAAGTATGAATTCTAATGGGAAGAGTGATGATATTTCTGTATGGGAATTAAAATCCATGCGGATGAGGTGAGAATGGGTAGGACAAGGAGAAACTTTGGAGCTTTCAAATAACTTTTAAGGATTTTTGTGGTCCATGTTGACTTTGTTGACATTGAGCAACAAGCAACCAACTTCCATTGAAATGATGCAAGTGGACTTCATTTAAATATTCTGCTGAGACATGAAAGATGGAGGTCAGTACCCCTAGTAAGGATGCAGGGAGCCCCACGGATGGAGCCCAGTGACACTCTGCCCTCCTGTAGAGGACATTTTCCTGAGGCTGAATGTTTCTCTGCTGTGTACAAGCTTCTCTTTCTGAGTTTTGTTGCTAAACTGAAAGTACTTTATGATACCTCAAGTCTTGTGGTTATGGACCCTGGGGAAGATGGGATAGGATGGGAGGAGAAGTGTGGTAAATTCCAAGGCAGGGAGTTTCAGGAACATCCTGACTCAGGAAATACCAAGGCCTTCCAATAAATGGAACCAGTTTGTGTTAGTGTATTTATTAGATAAAAAGATATTGGATTTAAAAACATATAAGCAGTTGAGCTTATACTTACTGCTTGTAAGGCTTTTTGCATGAAAGAAGATATAAATGCAGCCCAGTGTGCCAGGTCACTGGCATGGGGCCTCAAAGTGGCATCTAATTTCTTCTGATAATTGAATTATAATTTCAGATCCTCTCCCACTTTGCATCCAATATAGATCATCATTGGAAAGCCCCTTTTTCAAAGACTTTCTTGGGACTATTTCCAGGAAGTCCCAGTGCTGGTTTTCCCTGCCTTTGCTTGTCTACTCCCTAGGCTGGACATTTGCTCTTACCTGCAGCAAAGCCCACCTGCTGGTCTTAGGTGCCTCTGCTGCTGAGATGGAAGCTTTGGCTGATCCTGTGAAGCCACTTGTTGCAACTGCTGGGAATGGGCAGATCTCTGCTAGCTGCCTATACTGTCTCCCCTAAGCCTTAGGACTTATTCCAGAGCACAAGGTGAGATTCCTGTATCTTCCTGTGACTTGACTTTTAGGCATCCCCATCATCCTTTCCTGTAGTCTGGCCTCGTTCTGTATATGTCAGGTGGGTCCACTTCATGCGTCACAGTGTCACTGAGACTCAAAGAAAAGGGATGAGGTTGGGGGTCTATTTCCACTCAGGACCCTGGTATGAAATCATGCGGTAGTCAGATGTATGGAACTAGTGTTGGCTTGACATTCCCAAGAAACAACCAGAATTAAAGCACCAGTGGATTGTTAGAGCAAGGGTGACATTTTATTCCTCTGAAAGCCGTTGGCTGCTTTTACAAATACACACCTCTTTGTGACATGTGACAGAATGGCAGCATTGAGGAAAGAACTGTTGGTATTGGAGAGGTTCCTGTGGTTATGGATGTGCTAGAGGAAAGGTGGGGTCAGAGGGGGGTAGCAGGTCATTGACTATGCTAGGGATGAGAAGATGGCAGGCATACAATGAAAGACCTGAGCTCTGTCCAAGGAGATACTGAGGCAGGAAACTTAGAGTCATCTTGATACATTCCTCATTTTACCAAAGAGGAAATGGAGATTTTGAGAAATTAAGGAACTTTTCCAAGGCACTCAGTGAGATAAACCCATTAAAAATCCCTAGTACATTGTTTCTTTCTTTGCATCTTACCACTCTTTATAGGAGTGAAGGAAGAGAGTGAGGATGGAATTGCAGAGAATTTGAAAGAAAAGGAAGTTAAAGTGTCTTCTGACCTCCCTCATGAGGTGATTTCAATCCTCACGTCACAGGTGGTGAAGTATTGTGAGAGCAGGAGAGAGGGAGGATCCTGGCACTGTTGTCATTATAGAGAGTCATCTTATGTCATCCCCAATGGCTAAGATGTCAGATCCACTTGAGAGTTCTGAGTATCGAACCGTCCATCAGTCAGCATTGCTAAACTAATTCATCAGATTAGAATTATACAGCAAGCTGCTCAGAATCTGTCTGAAATGCTGAGAGGGACTTTAAACCACACAGTTCAGTACCCTATCAGATGATAGTGATGTTCTCCTCACTGTGTTTTCTTTAAGTTTCAAAGCAGGCACAGAATTTAAAATGAAAGGCCACAGGAGAGCTGCATTTAAAATGAAAGGCTGCATTCTGACCCCTCCGCCCTCTGCGGCTGCCTCTGGGGCACAGGAGGAAAAGCAGAAGCCTCGCCTGGCGAGTTCTGATGGTGTAATCAAAGACACAGAGTAGGGAGCAAGGGAGAGCACAACTGAACATTGTGGGAATCCCATGGACTCCGTCTTCAGAGTGGAGCTGTTCTCTGGAGAGAATCCCAGCGCTGTGCTGCCTGGACTCACTTTATCACTTCAGATCTCAAATGGAATTCAGGTGCTGACTTCGGCAGCATGTACTCTCAGTTGGAACCACACAAAGATTAGCGTGGCCCTTACCCAAGAACGACTTGCAGATGAGTGATAGGTGCTATATTTGTACAAGTTGTTGTTCAGTATTACACAGTACAATATTCCTTTCTGAACACTAATATTCTGCTTACCAGAAAATTTGAGGAAAGCCACTTTCTTAACAGTTTGGGGTGAGTTTGTTCTTGGGTCAACCTTTTCCCTTGTGCACCTTTCCGTCCTTCTCATCTCCTGGACAACTTTTCTCATGCTGTTACCCTTTTCTCCCTCATCATGCTCATCAATTTCCCCCTCTAGTCTAATCCAAATCAACATGCCATTGTAATACCCATTTCACCAGCTACTATCCTTTTCTCTGTGTTCAAAGCAACATGAAAGAAAAATGAATTGAAATAATTATCCATACTTGACATCTTCACTTCATCACCTCCATTTTCCCTGACTATTCTCTGGATTTCACTCTGAAATGACTTACCCAGTCATTACATCTTCCCATAACCAAAGCCCTCATCTTAAATCAACCTCTCAGCAGCATTTGACACAGCTGGTCACTCCCTCCTTGTCCTGCCACCTTTTCCTCTTTGCCTCCACGAGTCCATTCATGCCTGGAGAGTCCTAAGTATTGAACCATCCATCAGTCAGCATTGCTCAACTAATTCTCAGAGTAGAATCACACAGTGAGCTGCTCAGAATCTGTCTGAAATGTTCATCAGTTACCGTTAGTCTTCCTCTCCTCTCTTTTGGGTCTTCTTTGCTTGCTCCTCCTCTACCCAATCTTCAGAAGATACTGTCTGACATTATTCCCAGTCTATTCTCTCTACTTAAGTGAGCTCATCCAGTCTAATGATGTTGGTTTGGGTCCTATGCTTGAAGCTCTCAAATTTACATTTCCAGTCTGCACTTTTCTACTTGAGTTTCAGTAGAGTGTTATGTTAAACAACCCCATTGATGTATGAAAGAGACCTCTTTCAGTTTAAGTCCAAGCTCTTGATTGTCTCCCTAAAATCTAGGACTCCACATTTCAGGAAGTGACATCACCATCTATCTAGCTGTTTGGGCCTCAAACAATGAAGGCATTCTTGATTCTTCTCTTTCCCTCAGTTCTAGTATTAACTTTTTAGGGCTGCCTCAATTAATAAATTGCCTCAAATTAGGTGACTGCAAATAACCTAGATGTATTCCTTCACAGTTCTGAAAATTAGAAATCTGAAATCAAGGTGGCAGCAAGGCTGTGCTCACGGACAGAGCTAGGAAAAGGGTTGACCTTATCTCTTCCAGCTCCTGGTGATTGCTGGCAATCCTTATGATTCCTTGGCTTGTGTCAGCATGATTATGCCTACTTTATCACATGACCTGCCCTCTGATTGTCTGCCTAAAAATCTCTCTTATACCCACATGATTCATTGGATTGAAGGCCCACACTAATGCAGTTTGACATCTTAACTTAATTACATCCCCAAGTCCCTATTTTCAAATAAAATGACATTCACAGACTCAAAATTCAGTGCACATGAATTTTGAGAGAACAATCCAGACCTCTGCTTTTGATCTACCAGCCACCTTAACCTCTCCATCTCCAACAATTCTTAACCATCCCAGGCACAACCTTTGCCCAAACCTGCATCACCTGGACTGCTACCTCCTACCTGGTCTGTTACTCAACACTTGCCCACTGTGGTTCACTCTACATGAGACAGTCTGAGTAACCTGTCTAAGGTAAATGTGGTTATAATTCCCTATCACAAAGCCCTCTAATTACTGCCAGAAAATAAAACCCAGCTCTTTAATTTGTTTCTAACGATGCATAATGATTTTGTTCACTCTTCAACTTCATCTCCCAAAGTTGCTAGAGTCGTCCCAGGGGCTGCGTTCTGTCCATCGGTTGTAGGAAGCTGTCTCAGGAACTTTTCATGGACTTTTCTGCTTTTAATACTCTTTTCCTGGGTCTTCTATGACCACTGTGCTTTCATCCTTCAATTCATGCTTTTCCTCCTGAGAAAGGCCTT
Source organism: Condylura cristata (assembly GCF_000260355.1). Lineage (NCBI taxonomy): Eukaryota > Metazoa > Chordata > Mammalia > Eulipotyphla > Talpidae > Condylura > Condylura cristata. Next base: position 32,849,561 of record NW_004567108.1, on the reverse strand, counting down.
CTTCAGTCCAACCTAGTGGGTGTACTTTAGTTTTCAAAGAGATTCCAGTTACTGTTTCCCATGAATTTGGTCGCCTTTCAGTTACTGACCTTGCCTCCTTGCTTCTCACCTCAGCAATTTTCTTGAAAAGTCATTTACACGCGCTTAATCTTCGACCTGACTTTTCACCAACTCCATAGATACCCCATTCTGCTTTGGCAGAAGTCACTGTCACATTAATTTGCTGCAAGGTGTTTCTGTGACATCTACACCAGCATAAAAACTACTGACAGCAGTGATGGGTCCAGATTACACAGCAATTAATAGGGCCTGTACTAGCCCTTGGACAGTGTATCAGTAGTTGGGCAGTGTGTTTCCATGGGAAGAACTTGTTATTATTGGAAAATCCAGCCATAATTCCTGGCTCTGATTTTTACCACCTGTGAGTTTAGGTGGTTATTGGACTCCCTGAGCTTCAGTTTCCTCATCTGTGAAAATAAGAAATATGTCTTATGTAATTGTGAAAATTACAAAGAACTAATACACAATGATTCTCAATACATTTTATGTAATCATTTCTGTAAAATTCTAAACAGCATGTATTTTTTAAAATCCATAAGAACAATTTAGCTGATGAGTTTAGTTGCTGATTTCCTTGAAAGAGGAAAGCAAAGATATTGATTTTTGTCATTCTTCATGTTTTTCTTCATTACAAATAATGATGGATGAAAGGAAACTGCTGCACTGTTTTTCTTTGGATATATTTTTCTTCATTTTTACAGTAAATTGTGCTCAGAAAAGAATCTCAGGCTGACCTGAAAAAGGAGAAGAGGTTTCATACTGAACAATAAGAACACATAAAAAAGGGAAGAAAACAAAACAAAGCAAAATAAACCACACTTGCAGCTCTGTCCCTTCCTCTTCTGTCTATTCCCAACTGCACCTTTGAGAAACTGCCCCACTGGGCATGTGCTTTGAGAGGGAGGTTAACTCCCAGCCTTGGGTAGCCCCTAGCTTCAAATTACACATTTTGGGAATCTTACTTGTTTGGAGAATAGTTTTTCCCCACTAAAAGAGCGGACTCCTTGAGAGCAGGTAGTACATCTCTTTGGTCATCCAGCTTGTACAGCACCAGGGACTTCCAATATACTTACTGAATTAAATAGAGAACTATGAGATTGAAGAATGGAAAGAAAGGAGAAAGGCTAAGTAGTTACAATCCATGTGTGACATAAGTTTGTGGCAGAAGAGGGAAAAAAGAAACCACCAAGAAGTCAAAAATATTTTTAGACTGAATGGGAAAAACTAAGTACAGACAAGGAAGATTGAGGCTCCCCACTGAGAAGCTGAAACCAAGGTTGTCCCACAACTCCATGGGAAGGTTTGGATAAGGAGGAACTTGAGCAAGAAATTTAAGTTTGAGTGTGATTATATTATTATGTTTCTTAAGAAAGCACACTGATTGTGTCATCAATACAGAGATGTCTCAACAGAAGCTTCAAATAAGGAATTTGGGGAAATGCTGAAACTGGACGTTTCAGGTTGGAGGGCATGGCAAGACGTTTCAGGTCTTGCCATGAGAAAGACTTATGTCCCCAGGGGAATGAGAGCTTAGTGCAATCAGCTCAAGAACAAACTAGGAACAAAGGGATGAGGCTGAGGTGGACCTGTTGGAGGACTGAGTGCTGACCGCGGATGGCATTTTGTGACTGAAACACAGGGGAACAGAAAGAGGAGAATCATCTCTACTGTTTCTCTAAATTTGTTTCAGATAAAAGAATGGAGTCAATGGTCCAGGGTTTCTGGGAAACTAATGCAGATTGCTTTAACACGGTACTAGTAATCAGAGTAATCAGATAGTCTGTGTCAACCACTTTCAGACTTTATTACAAACAACTATAAGAATACATATTGTGTATTTTCTGACCCAGTACACTCCCTGCACACACAAAATTTCCTTACAGAATACTCCCACTATGTGCAACCTGCTCAGGTAGGTTTTTAAAATCTCTTTTGTACTTTTTTTTTTTAACAATTTATTCATTCATGTAGAACTGGGGTACAAGCCAGAGGTGCTTCACCAGAGGTGAGAAGCTTCACCAGAGACAGAGTGGGGAGCAGAACAGGCAGATTGGCAAAGTACACTGCAGATTGGCGGGTCAGGAGAGGTCTGCTGTGTCATGCCGATCACCTACGGGGCTGGGGATCAAACTCGCCCTGAAGCGGCTGCAGCTAGCTTGCAGTGCTGTGTCCTAACCCGTTGCGCCACCAGGGAGGGCCCCTCTTTTGTACTTTTAATGTTAGTAACAACCCACTACATTGATTTTGCTCCCCATTAGTAGGTCATGACAAGAGGTGTAAAAAGCATTGGTGTATATAATGGTAACAGAGAAAACATAAGAAATTTGGAGAAAGAGTATATTTTGAAACAAATTTAAATGCTACTTAGATAAGGGTTTTTGTTTACAATCCATTACAGTATGAAACACATCTTTGTTTAATGGTGCCATGCTTTCATCAATTTAAAATTTTAGTAGAGTTAAAAGGAATATTTTAGGGAAGTAAAATACATTACTTCCCTAAAATATTCAAGTAGCATCTTTTTTGTAGCTTTGAGTGTTGGTTTGCAAGGGAAATTTAAAGCATAAACTTTGGATTCAGGAAGTGAGATAAAATGAAAAACACTTTGAGGGTTTGGAAAACAAAAGCCCTGACCTCAAATCCTTGTTCTTGTATGTATTAACTCAGATCTTTGCCAAGTTTCTTAACCAGTTTTATTTTCTTTTCTTTATCCATAAAGATGGCAGAATTTTTCCTAGTTGGTTACTGTTGTTCTTGAAGAAACTACCTTATTCATGGTACTTTACTCAGCACTAAGTGGATATGTGATAAATGACAATTGATACTATTGTCTTAGGCTGGGAGCACTGAATGTTAGACTGCTGGTAAAGTTGTTAGAACAATACCTAGCACAAAGCAATAATAAATATTAATATTTTCATCCCAGCAACTGAAGAATAGAAACACAGTTGTAATCCAAGTGCACCAAAACATACAAACCAATTACATGGCTTGTACTGAGAGCACTCTTTTTTTCAGAAGATATGTGTTGGATAACATATTGACAACACTGACAGATTGTATCCTGCTTGTATAAAGGGAAAAGTGATACATCACTGAATTAGCATTATTCTTAATTCCTCCGCTGCTGTCACCATTAAAGTCACCATGACTTTATTCATTCAATAAACCTAATCTTGTTAAATACCTAGTATTCTAGGTACTGAAGATGAAAACAGTTCCATAATTATGGTTGACATAATCAATAGCTAATTTTTATTTCCTCTCCCACCCACTCGTAGCCCATCATCATGAACCACTGAAATTAAAGTTACTCCTATGCTTTGTCTTGATTCTATTCTAACTTTGCTCAGAGTCAGAAAGAAAGCTTAAGGATGCTCTGTTGTCAATGATAATGGCTCCCTGGGCCATTTCTTGGTGATCTACTATTAGTATGAAAATAGTTGACTATATTTAAAAATTGTTATCTTTTATCCTTTGGCCTCAGGTAGCCTAAGGTAGTTCAGTGCCTGTGTACAAAACTGAGGGGCCTACAAAGATGCTTCAGGTAAAACCCCTTTTCCAAGGAGCATGTAGTTCAGTGAGAGAGATGTCACAACATTAGTTGTCCTCACTGGCGGGCTGATTCACAAGTGTGTGAGAGGAAGACGATAAAGCTCATTCTTAATTCACAAGTATCGTGATACAGTTCTTACTACTTTTCCAGATGGCTTTTGTTGTCCAAATTGGCCAACTTGACTAGTACCTACAATACAAAAGGAATATGCATAAATTGGAAAAACAGGAATTTCAAATGACCATATGTCAGATGTGTGATATTAAAAAAATAGGCTCTCCTGCTATTCTTACAGTTCGGTTTGGCTTGACAAGTGAAAGATGTTTAAAGCCCTGCAAATATATGCTATTTCAAATTAAGGCACAGGAATCTCTTGCAGTGGATTTATGATTCTGAGATAGGATGATGTTACATGGATATTGCCACTCACTAGCTATGGAGTTCACCTTTACAATCCTAAATAATTGTTGCCTTGGGCTTCTCCTATTTGGATGGTGGTTTGCCATAAGGAGATTTGGCAAAATATTTTTAAATAGAAAGTCAATAGAAAAATGTTAACATAGTGTATTGATAATGAAATGGTGACCAAGATAATGATACAGGCTGGCATAGAGAGGACTTGAAGTCTCTGAACCAATATACATGAAGAAATTGGTCACTGAATATATAACACAACTTGCCAGGATGAGGAAATAGGAATCTGAACTCAGAGAGATGGGCTAAGATGTTCATGTTGTAACCGTGTTGCTATATAGCTTTTCAGTCTATGGGCTCCTGTCGCAGTAATACATAGACTCGGATATATTCTGATGGTGGTTTCAGACCACTGCAATAAAGCAATTATTGCCATAAGCAAGTCACAGGAATGTTTTTGTTTTCCCAGTGAATATAATAATTATGTTTATATGATACTATTTTCTGTTATGTTGTAATTAGTTTGAAATATTGTGAGAATTACTAAAACGTGGCACGGAGACAAAGTGAACTATTGGAAAACAGCACTGCAGACTCGCTCAATGCAGGGTTGCCACAGCTCTGTAGAAAAACAAGCACAAAAATACTACAAAGCACAATCAAACAAGGTTTACCTGTATTTGTGTCATCAGTGGGCCGTGATATGGGCTCATCCTCTACAAAGACTGAAAATGTTATTGGTTATAAAATCACTTTGGGACAAAAATGTAAATTTTTATCACTTGCTGACTCAGTTTGCTAAAACTCCTTGGATTTCTATTATAGAACCAGACAGGCATAATGCAAGCATCAGTAGACCAGCTTCAGTTTTAATCTGTGGTCTTCAGTAAATCTGTACATATCATTTGACTGCATCTGTAGCCATGCAGTGAAGCCACAGCCGGGGGTGCAGTAGGAAAGCAGAGCGCTTCACAGCAATCTGAAGTCCCTTGTACCTCCTTGCCATGATGTTATTTGTGAGTTTCATTGATGAATGTCCTAAAATAAGTGCCCTTTTGGGGTTCTTCAGGTTTTGTTTTGACTACAACGCGTGTGTTTTCTTTTCTAAGGATTTAACAACACTGAGAGAACATGTGACAAAGAGTTTATTATACGGAGAACAGCCACCAACAGAGTGCTGAACGTCCTCCGTCACTGGGTCTCCAAGCATGCACAGGTAACTCATTGGCCTCGTGGATGCCTTTCAAGAATTTTTTTAAATATAAACGCTTGAGCCTTTTTTTTTTTTTAAGTTTACTCAACATCATAAAATTTTATTTACCTACACCCATAAATACTCATAAAAGTATATATAATAGATTTCAGATATATAAATTAGAAAGTCTTACTTACTGTACATAAGTATTTACTTAAGAAAGTACAATAAGAACATGGCAAATCATTAGTACAATTCAAACACAAAATTTCTTCACCGATTAATGAATTTTGATATATCATGCACCCTACTACAAGCATCAATAAGTTATTTTTTCTTTTAAAGATTTATTTTTGATGATGTAAAAATAAACTTTTGTAATAATAAAAAAAATTACATTTTGTAAATAGTCTGCTGCAGTGCAGGTGTGAAATGTAAGACAAATCCTGTCCATTCCATGTGCCTACAAAGACAACCCATTGCACATGCATGCACGCTAAGCACACATACCCATGAGACACCATAAGGTGATTGCAGAGGGCTATATGAAGCTAACAAGCCATATAGTAAAAAGTCAGAACAGAAAAATATTAGTGAAAGATAACTAGTAGGGAACAATATTTGAATAAGCTGGAACTTAAAGCATGAAAGCTGACTAGGATTGGGATATGCAGAAAAGAGAATAGAAGGACATCCTCTAGAAGTATAAGAATAGACTTAAGTCATTTGGAGGCTTGCCCAGGCAATTTTTTGGGAAATAGACAACTGTCAGCAAAATTGTTTCTACTCTTGATTAGAGTGTAACAAATACCCAGAACAATAAGGAGATGTCAAAGGGCCATTCACACTGGCTAAAGGGCTTCATCCAATAAATAACATGAAATTGGGAGTATGGGAACAATCTATTAAAGACAAAGATAAAATATGTCAATGCTCTGAACAATGGAATTACTCTGGGAAGAAGAAAAAAAAAAAGCTAGCAGGTAGGAGACCAGTTAAGGGATCATACAGAAATCTCATTACAATGTAAAGATAGCCCATACTCTGGTTTCTCTTAGATCATATAAATCTTTCGCCTTTTACAATGTAAATATAGCCCAAAACAAATATAGCCCAAAAACTTGTGCAAACAAAGCATTGTAGGAGAAACACTGCAAGTATTTAACTGAAAAATTGCAGCAAAGCATCCAAATTTTCCAAGTTATGAACCTTGAAAGACCATGAAAAAAGAAACACCACTAAAAGAAATAAAGTTATTGAGGAGAGGAGTCAAGGTGGAATCAGTATCAGGACAGGAATGATATAAGGGTTAAGAGGCATTACATCTGAATCTTAATGGGGCAAGTATATAAATGGGATATAGAACAGACATTTAAGAATTATCAACTTTAAAAATATAGACATATTCTATGTGAAAATAAGTATGGTGGTATATTTAAAAAAATATATTTATTTTTGCATTTAGAACTGAGGTACAAGCCAGTGGTATCTCTCACCAGAGACAGAGTGGGGAGCAGAACAGGCAGATCAATGAAGTACACTGCTGAGGGGAGCAGCAGACAGGTCAGGAGAGTTCTGCCAGCCATGTGGGTCACCTTCAAGCTGTGGCCAGCTTGCAGTGCTGTATCCAAACCTGTTGCACCACCCAGGGAAGGCCCTCAAGAATTTTTTTTAAATCAACTTTTTTGTTGTTAATTGTATTTCAAATGATGTTTATTGAGACAAATTAGGTTATATACTATCTTTGGAGATTATAGGTTTATACCTTTACAAATGTGTATTTTTACATGGTGGAGAAAAGTCAACTTTTTAAGTCATTACACATATAAATCACCTCCTGATTCTTTGGTATTAGAGCTTGAAGCCTTGAAATTGGAGCATAAAAAGGGAAAAAATAGTAGTGCATGTATGCAAATCAAAGTAAACACATAGGTATTGCCAACATGCACTGTTTCAAATCTACAAATGACATAATACAGGGGGTGAATCAGGATCCTCCCCTTTCCTCATCTTCCAAGGCAGCAGCACCCACCTTCAGCCACAGCATCCATAATAGAACTGTGCTACCCACGAGCACCTTTTCCAGGATCCTGCCTGTAAGTGCCATGTCACCAGTTCTAGGAGTGTCCCCTAGCGGTGAGCAGCTGGTGGCCCTGGAGGTGACCAGCACTCTGTTCTCAGACATTCTGGTAACTGGTCAAGGAGTATTTTCTCTGCTTCACTAGATATTTACCTTTGAAAATTCTGCTTTTTTATTTTAAATTGTGTCTCAGATAGGATACCTGTATGTTATCTGTGTGTTTTCAGTGTAAGTTTGCAGAATTTTTACCCATTTCACAATATAAAGAAGGCCCTGTTGCCTCATTGCTTTGAAGCATGAGTGTGTTCTTCTCACCTACTACAGGTAATAGGCAGGTTACTGGACTTGTGCCTGGCTAGCACCTTGTAGGGAGAGTTTTAGAGAGACACAAGGGGGCTCCTGCGTGGCCAGATCAGATGTGAAATATGAAATGTGAGTTAGCTAATGAGTAGAGAGAAAGGCAAGGTTATTTGGGTTTCACTTCATTACATCCTCAGAAGTCAGCATGGACTTCCACAATGCTTTTGGTAAATACAGTCTATCAGATAGACTCACATGCACCAGGCCCTTGAAATCCCTGTAAGAACAAAATTCACTAATTGGAAATGGTGGAATTTGGGTTGGACCACTAGTAAGCTCAAAAGAAATCTTAAATATTAATTTTAATGGAACAGTAAATATAGCACATTAAATACAGGACATAAACTTTTTATCTTACACATCTTAAATAAAAATGGATCTTATATGACTCAGGTTCTGAGAAATATCCTTAATGTATTAGAAATGTCTAGTCCCTCTTCTTTATGTGCTCAGTGAACTGCTTGTAAATCTATTGCCCTTTGAAAATAAAACATGATAATGAGATTTCTCCCATATTTGACCTTCCATTCCATTCCTCTCATATTTTGACTTGGGGCTTTGACTTCTAATTTCTGGGACCCAGCGTGGCTTTGGAGAATAACTTTGAGAGACCATGCTAAGCGGATGCTTCTCCATTCCCTCCTCCCTACCTCTCTCCCCCATCAGTTTGGTCTGTGTAAATTCATGCCCAGATTCATGTAGTCATACTATGAGCCAGAGACCTGGGTTACCTGCCCCAGTTTCCCTCACTCTTCCAAGTCTTCCCTTCAAAGCTCTCTAGCCTTTCATCTCTGTTTGCCCCACTTTCCTTTTTTCAGTATATAGTGTCCTCTTTTTCTAATGATTTCAAACAAGACTCCCTCACAACTCATTTATGAATCTTATAGTAGCTAGAAAAGTACCACAAAGCAACGTACAATATGCTGGATTATTTTATTTTTGGTAAAGAGAATTCATAGATGGGAAGAGATTGGCACCCTGGAGTCTTTCCTTGTGATAGAATAGACCTAGATATCTGCTTACAGACAGACAGTAAACCTGGCAATAATAGGTTGAACAGTACTGAACTTCCAGAATAGAAAATAGATGTATGTGAAAATAGGGTCTCTTTATTAGGACTATATTTTGGCAGCCTTTTATTTGAATCCCTAAAACACCCTGTTAGATTTTGTCCAAATAGTCCAGCCACTTTGCACTTGCTACTTCAGATGTGCTCAGACTTGGGAGAGCAGTTTCTCAGTGCCAGTTAAAGTGGCCGCTCTGGGAATCCCCACTCGTTAGACCTCCACTGGACTGGGAGCATATGTGGGTGGTCCAGAGTGCTCTGGTATTCAGTCTTTTCTCCTGACAACTATTGTGTTAAACTTAGACCCTGATGTGCCAAAGGAAGTTCTTACCACTCACTCATTTATCTTTTTTTTTTAAGATTTACCTATTTATGCATACAGAACTGGGACACAGGCCAGAGGTGCAGGGGTGGCTAGAGGCTTCACCAGAGACAGAGCGGGGAGCAGAACAGGCAGATCAATGCAGTACACTGCTGAGGGGAGCAGCGGGCAGGTCAGGAGAGGTCTGCCACGCCATGTGGTCACCTCTGGGGCAGGCAGGGATTGAACTCATGCGGAAGTGACTTTAGCTTCTTAGTGCTGTGCTTTAACCCGCTGCGCCACCAGGGAGGGCTCACTTCCTTGTATTTTTGAGGAGATCATGGTCAGCTTCAGCTGTCCTGGAGTAACCTCATCCTTGTACATCCTGTCCCCTTCCTCACCCTCCATCTGGGTAAGAGCTCAGCCCACTGGACATTTCTGCAATGCTTCTGCGTATTGGCAATTATTAGGTCATTTTTTTTCTGGCTTGAGTGTTTGGGTTTCCTTTCTTTTTGTTGCCATCCTTTTTGACTAAGACTTAGGGCTCCATGATGGGCAATGTGAACAAGTCCAGGCATGCTTGTGGTGATGGGCTGGGATATAGGAACGGAGTTGGTTTCAATTATGGTACTGGAGACCATGTTGTGTGCCTGCCCCTTCCTCTCACTGATGGCGTGTGGCTTGGGACTCTTTTTTTTTTAATTTATTTATTTATGCATACAGAATTGGGGTACAGGCCAGTTGGGGTAAGAGGATTCACTAGAGACAGAGTGAGGAGCAAAACAAGCAGTTGTACTGAAATGCACTACTGAGGGTAGTAATGAGTGAGAAAGGAGAGGTCTGCCACACCATGTGGGTCACCTCCCAGCCGGGGATCAAACTCACACTGAAGCTCCAGCTTGCAGTGCTGCGTCCTCGCCCATTGTGCCACCAGGGAGGGCCCCAGGTTGGGACTCTTAACTGCAGAGGTGTGACTGTTACCTGGACTCAATGGTCTCTACTCAGTCTGACTACTGTGGTGCCTAAAAAAAGAATAACGACTTATCTTGGGGCCTTTGTCCAAGTTTACCTAAAGGTTTTACTCTCTTGGCATATGGCATTAATAAAAATATTAAAATTCAGAATTAAAAGCAAACTCGTTCCCTATAGTCTTTGTCATTTTCTTATTACTCTGTATTAGTGAGCTACCTATATAAAAGCCAATGGAAAAACAGAATCTGTAAAAATTACCAGTTTTTCCCCCTGAGAAATACTGAAATACTATTTGTCCCCAGTGGTACTTCTTTCTCTTTTTAAAAATATTTTCTATTAGATCATGCTTAGTGAAATAAGCCAGAGAGAAAAGGAAAAATACCGGATGGTTTCACTCATAGCAGGAGTATAACGGACCAGGTGAGAAAATAACAATAATGAACAGCCATATACCAGAGACATTTTGTGGGGGTGGAGTGGGGAATGGGATCAAAAATGGGGCACTGGACTATGGTGATGGCACACAGGTAATCTGGTGATGGGAAGCCCACAGGGATTACAACTGAGATGGAAAAATGCACAAAATGATGCAAAATAAACTATCATATTATTTTTTTTAATATTTTTTATTGAGTTAATATTATTTACATCATTTTTTGCATTATGTGAGTGTAGGCACCCCCTTTCAGATGTTACCCACCACCACAGACCTTAGTGCTCCCGCGCTCCCTTCTCACCCCTCTCTGTCCCTCCCATTTCCCTCCCCCTCCTGCCCTACCTCTGCTTGCTTGAATTCCATACTCAGCTCACAAGTCGTAGCTTTTTGGTTTGACTTGCTTTCACCCTTTGTTTTGAGAACTGTGACTTAAACTAATTCATTCTCTTCTGAAACTTAAACGTAGAAACATGAGAACTCTCTATTTTCAAGGTTATGGGGCAGTATTTAAAATTCTTACAAGCCCAGCTGTTCAGGTCTAGAAGCTGAGTTTTCACCAGTCATTCAAATGTAGCCGTTTGTTAGAAAATGATTGAACAAATTATTTCCTGCGTGGTTTTTTCCTTCTCACCAAGTTGGTGTCATTCATTGCCATTTGCCTCTTGCCAGCTATTTTTGTTCTAACGTCTCTTCCACATTTTACATCATGCCTTCTCCCAATAGCCTCCCACTTCACATCTGCTAAACTAATTTCCCAAACCACCAGTTTTAGAAGAATTAAATGCTTATTACCACTTGTCTCGAAGTCCTGTACCCTCCCAGGGATTTTTGTCCATTCACTCATTTTAAGAACCCACCAGGATTACTTTCACTTATCCAATATGAGATTTAATTATATCTGGTGTTACTAACCTTTTCCTGGTGCATAAGTAACTACGTGATCGATACATATAGATTCTCTTCCTCTTTGAATTTTCTAGAACCTTACTAATAATAAGTCTTAAATTATTGTGTTCATTATGTTGAGCACATATGGCTGTGGTAGGGTTCTTCTTAATGCCTTTTTTCTGTTGTTCAATTGGGTTGTTCTTTTTGTAGTACAAACAAAAATTCCTTTAAAGTATTAAAGCAATACTTTCCCAATGATGGGGAATGCTGGAAAACACCGTCTTTCACTTTTGTAATGTGAGAAACCCTGATTCAGAGTCTTGGTGCCCAGAAGAGGCACAGAGGCAGCAGGTCAGGGTGGTGGTGGGTAGACAAGGCCAAGCAGGTGCTCTGCGTGGCCTCCCATGTGAGTTTATTTAGCCAGCATGGTTTCCTGTGGGATCTGGCCTCAGTATTGAAGTTTCCAGCAAAGGTCCCCTCCCTCAAAAGAGCTGGAAGCCACACTGGTTTAGATGTTTGCGGTCTGATGTTCATTAAAATGACAACTCCAGACCTGTCCAGGTTGACTTGCATAGATCTTGGAAAGGTAACTCAAATTTTTGCTTCAGTTTCCCTAGACAAAATGGCCCATACCTAACCTAACTCTACATTACAACTTTAACTTCTTCATCTTCTGTAATCAAAGAAAAAAGAAAACAGTAGCATGCTTTTCCTTTTCTTGAATATTATTAAGGAAAACCACAGACTCTTATTTTTGAAACTGGCATATCCTGAGTCTCTTATTTATGAGCTCTTTGTTTAGATTTTAAAATTACTGATGTACTTTTACTCCACTTCTGCAGTGTTCCCACTTTCATTTTAAAAGCAATGACCACTTATATATACACACAATGGAATATTACTCAACAATCAAAAAGATAAACACATGCCTTTTGCAGCAACATGGAGGAGCTGAAAGGGATCATGCTTATTAGTAAAATAAGCCAGAAAGAAAAAGAAAAATACTAGATGGTTTCACAGTTTCACTCATAGCAGGAGTATAAAGGACCAGGGGAGAAAATAATAATAATGATGAACAACTATATACCAGAGACATTTTAAGGGGTTGGAGTGGGAAATGGGATCAAAAAAGGGGGGGAGGGGGAAAGTGCACTGGACTATGGTGATGGCACACGGGTGATTTGGTGATGGGAAGCCCACGGGGATTACAACTGAGATGGAAAAAGGTACAAAATAATGTAAAAATAAACATATTATTAAAAAAAATCACTATTAGGCATACACTGTACTTATTACAGTTAAAAAGTTACTCTCATTGTTCTCTTCACCCTCAAACTGTGTTTACTGAAGCAGATTTTCCCCATGTCCTAGAGTTCCCTTGGCCAGACATGGTGTATTACTAGTCATTACCCTGCACTTCTGGAAGAATGAATGTAATTTCTGAAATGCTTAAACCGTTAATAGGGATTACATTAAAGTGTTGGAGACTGATTTATCTCCTCATATATTATTTTTTGGTTGTTTGATCTAGTCTTATTAATACAAACTGGTCTATTTGGCCTTGAAACCCAAGTCTCAAGATCTTTCTCGGTCAGTTGTCAGTATTGATGGGAAACCGTTCCAGATTCAGCACAGTCACAAGTTATCATTTTGTGAGTCCTATTTGATGTCCTGGGCACCAGCATTTATTCTCTGGTCGCCAATCCCTCTGGAGTACTTGTGTAGCATTTAAAAACTCAGGCTTCAGCCATTGGGTTCAAGGGCTCCCACTGCCACTCACTACTTTGTGGCTTTTCTAATTACCTTTGGAAAAGATAATTAAATTCTCTGTACCTTGATACCTCACATATAAAATGGGCATAGTAATAAGTAATAATTATAACTAGGTTGCTACTGATAATGACTAGATAATAAAGAGATTAAAATAAACAATTATATAATAAAATGATTTAAAACATCACCTACCATGTGGCAAACTTTTAGCAGGTCTTATTTAATGATAATTAGCTCAGGAGTTCTTCATTCACCTAGGGAAAACATTAAATCTTGGTCAAGTATCTTTATTTTACAACATTAAATCCTCTCCAGGAGGATTTCACTGGTTGGTGATTTTTTTTTTCTTTTTTTTTTTTTGTTCATCAGCATTTGCTATGTGTTACTTTCTGTTCTAGCCACACAACTTGCACTCTCTCCTCCTGGCAGGTGGTTCCCAGACCCACATCTCCAGGTCCATCCCATCTCCTCTGACTCATGTGGGCACTTAGGTCTCCCCACCCCCACCAAGCCTCTTTCCCTGCATTTCTTTGGTTTATGTTTCCTTTCTCTGCTCATCCACCCAGGCTTGGGTTCACTGCCCTGCCTCTCCCCCAGAGCCTTAGAAGTTGAGGTTCTCAATAATTGTTAAAAGAATAAGACCTATGCTCACCTTTTAGAGACTGAAATGTCAAAGTCTCTAGATTCTCTGTGAAAGCAGGCTGATGCCTTTTTTCTAATCTGTCTCCTCACCCCTGCTTCATGAATTGGGAAATAAAAACTAAATTAAATAAACTGCTTCTGTGATAATTCAGTGAATGTCTCAGGTACTCTTGGGTGCCCCAGTTGAAAAACTCAAGTTCTCTGACCTGGAGCATGAAACTTTATTTAATAACCTCCAGCACGCACTTCTGGTTGGGGCGCAGGCAGGCCAGGTCCAACCGGAAACAGATGCTGGCTCCCTAGGAGCAGAACGACTCCGGAGCGCCATCTCGTGGGTGTCTGCTTGTTGCCATGCTGTCTGTGACAGGAGAGATTCTGCCACCACCTAGCACTCTCTTTTTTCCGTTTCAGGGTCTGGGGAAATTAGATTCTAGATACTAATAAAATCACTGTCTGGCAGACTTATTTTGTATTTAAACAGGACAAATATATTTTAACTGTTTCAGATTTCTTTTCATTGAATTGTGACTGTTTTTAATAGAAAATTTTCAATGGCCAGTTCTGCATTTTTGCATGCATTGCTAAAAAAAATAAAGTTTTACATTAAGTAATAAAGAAAAGGATTCAGGTTTTTTTTTTTAGTCAGATTTTGAGGCGTTGATTTCTGCATGAGAAAAGTTTTCATGAACAGTGAGGGTAAAGTATGAGCTACTCCAAGTACAATCAGTGGACCGGCAGCATTACCAGGAACAGTGGAAAAGCAGAATCTCAATCCCACCCCAGACTGGCTGCATCATTCTCTGCAGTGATTCCTGGGTACATGATAGACTGATGTAAAGGTGTAAAGAACGCTCACTGGAGCCAGATGGAACACCTGTGCACTGGTTCCCATGGCCTCTTGAACCATCTCATCTCAGCCCATATAATCACAACTCTTTAGCTGGCTGGTGTGGGAAAAGAGAAGCAGAAGTCTGCAGAGGAAGAACTGAGATCCTGTATAGGAAGTCACTTAGAGCATTGTAAAACCCAGGCAAGTGTAAAAGAAAAATGATTTTGGATTTAAACAGCTACCCATGAGCAAATCTGCTTTAGGTTTAACTTCATTTTCAGCAGAATGAACATTCATCATTACCATTCATCACACATCTAATAGTGTCTGTGTAGTTTCACCAAGTATTTCCAAGGATGGTCTTCCCAGAACTCAGTATAATAAAATTACATTTTGTTTTCCTTAACAAGACCTTTCAAACAACTTGTTTTCCTGAGGTCTCAGAAGCATCCCCCCTGTTGAGCCCAGTATGGAGCACAGTAGGTGCTCAATGATGCTTGCTGATTAAACTACTAATTAGTCCTCTTCTAGGTCCAAACACTGGCCTGGCGTCCTTCACACTAATCCTAATGATAATCAGATTATTTGCATCAGTAGAGACTCAACATAGCTACAGGAGGACCAGGTCGGCTCACTAATAAATATCAACGACTCATTAAAGAAACAGTCTCCTGGTGGCTGACAAACATTTGTCAGTACAGTAATATGCAGGTGAGGTTGGTCCTGTTTCCAGATATCACTCCCTTTACCTTAACATGAATAGAGGTAGGATAAAGAGAAAAAAACTGTACTGAGGTATTACTCTCTTTTTGCATATATTTAAAAAAGAAAAATTAGCCAAGAAGTTGTTGGGTGGTAGGAAGGTAAAATTTTAGGAAAACATCATCTGAAGCCCTACAATTGATAAGATGTATTATCATAGTTGCTGCGGGTCCCACTGGGTCCCAAAGAAGTGGTATTGACTGTCAGAGAGTGAAGTACTGAGAAAATTTATTACGCACTTCTCCTCCAAACTGAGGCACAAAAATACTTAGTCAAATTAGGTTAGACCTTCCATAGTCTATAATTTATGAAATTATGAACATTTTAGCTTCTAAGTGTAGTGATATGCTGTTTTCTTTTTATAGAATTCATTGCAATTAGCAATGTTCTCTCTAATCATTAAAAAAAATCAGAATGTCAATGCTTCAGAATTACTTTTCTTAAAGTTAAAATGTAGTTTAAGTAACGTTATACATGTGGGAAAATAAACACTCCTGCCGGAACATACAAAGTATTAATATTAGAATAAAGTCCTGCAGAACTTTGACACATGCATTTCATCTTTGAATACCTAACAATCCCAGGATAATTTTATGAAAGCATTTAATAAAAGAGTGCAAGAGTTACTGCTTTCCCTTTTGATTCTTTTTTTACTTTGAGTGTTTTCAAATCGAGAAGATAGAAAATGGTATACACGTGAGTCACTAATAGTTAATATGTTTATCGTGTTTGTTTTCTCCTCTCCCTCAGAAGAACAAGGACTTAAGTCAGTAAGATGGTCACTCTAGAATTCAGGACACTCCAACTTGGTTCAATGCTTGCAGCTAGTACATAGTCTTAACTCCTTTACTCCCTTGCATTTAATAGTTGGAGTGCCACTAAAAGGAATAGTTTCTCTTTTACCCTCTTTATGATATACCTATTCATGTATTTATTTGTAAACATCAGTAGACACTTACAGGTTCCTTTAATTCAGTCGGTTATTACACACGGCCAGTGTCCATTTTGATGCTGATCAAACTTTGCTCAGTGGATGCTCCTCAACTCCCCTGTTTGTTTGGCTTGGCCCTATCAGTTTGTAAGCATTGTTTATTCTCTAACTTTTAGCATGTCTATCTGCAAGTTCTTCCTTCAAGTCGCTACTCAAATGACAGATTTTATTCTTGCAAAAATCTTTTTTTGCTCTGTTTTTACATCTGCAACTGACCTCAGTCATGGTCCTGAGGAAAACAAGATAATTAGATTGCCCCCAACAATACAGTTAGCTATGACAGGGGCTTGCTAGAGGTACTAAGGTGAAGCACCTTTCCCCACTGGGTCAACTAAGAAATACTCCTGAAAGAATACATATCACCTACTTCACCTGCAAGATGAGTAGAAATAAATTTGGGCATAACAGGGCACTGTTCTATGCTAAGGAAGCACATATCTCTTTGAGGAAGTCTCATTTCCCAAGGAGCCTGTTGGAAATACAGGCCCCATTCCAACAACCAGCCCTATCCCAAGCAAATGAAATCAAGATCTCTGGGCTGGGTGGGGAAAACATCTATGTTCAATGAGGAATGCTGTTATATGTCATGGAGCTAAACCCTTCAAAACTAAATTTTTTTAAAATTTATTTTATTTTATAGGATTTTGAGCTCAACAATGAACTAAAGATGAATGTCCTAAATTTACTAGAGGAAGTTTTGCGAGACCCAGACCTTCTTCCCCAAGAAAGGAAAGCCACAGCGAATATCCTGAGGTAAAGGCAACTGTAGGTGCCTATGAATGAAATTGTTGATCTGTGCCGTGTTCATAGAAAATAAGGCTCCAAACCAGGGGATACATCTTAGACTCCTGCGGGCAGCAAGGATTCTGTCTTAAATGGTAAGGTGATACTCATGATCTATTTCCTGGAGTATGGAAGAATCTGCTGGTCTAGGAAAACTCGGATTGATGACATACCATGTGTGGAATGCAATTGCTTCTGTTCTTATGGAAAGACTAATGTGTATGGTTTATTGTAGAACCAGAATTTAAAGGAAGAAGTCCTGATCCACCACCCCCATAAGTTCTAATTGTCAGACACTCATGTTTATTTGCAGCTAGTATTTCTGTGAGAATCTTGTGCCAAACTCATTCTAGGCACTAATCTGGGTTGATTAACCCCTCAAAAATATTGAAGTCCTAATTCTCAGGACCGGTGAATGAGACCTGATGTGGAATTAAGGCCATTCTTAATGTAATTGGTTAAGATGAGGTCATTGTCTCAGTGAAGGAAGAAAAGCAAGAGATTTATTGACATATAGGAATGAGGACAGGAGTGCTTTCTGAGCAGAGAGGGGTCTCAAGTGGGTAGCCACTGAGGGGGCAAGGAGCAGGTGCTTATGTGAGTACAGTGGTCATGGAATGGGTTTTTGGCCACTGGTGTCTTGGCATTGTGTATTTAGCTGATTGGCTGGGGCCCACTGAGTTTCCTAAGTAACTGAGGCTCACTGAGTCCCCCAGGTTGCCTGGCCTGCTTTCTCAAAATCAGCTTTGGTCCAAAGCTTTTGCACTGTGTTATCGTGTTGGTGTTTGGAACATTCAATTTCTATTGGGTTGGGGGCACCTTGATTCTAACCGATTGTTCCTTATTCAGATTGATAAAAGGACTTGAGGCACTTGGGAAAGGGAGGGGGGTAGTTACTCTGGTTCCAACCACTTGTTTCCTATTTAGATAGATAAATGGGCTTAGGATACCTGGGCTTCACGTTGCCCCTGATTCTAGCTAACTTTCTGTACCCATTTCCTAACTTCCTCATTCACTTGAGTAGTGTAGGCCCTCAATCTAACATAACTGGTCTCCTTAAGAAGTGTAAGAAGCCGAATACCTATAAGAAGTTGGCTCTTGTACTAAAACACAGAATTTTAAAAACTAAATTTGACTAAATAGCAACAAGGGAAATTAAGGTGTTCAAACTGGGGAAGACTATTAGGATTGAGCAATATGAGGTTCTCAAGTTGTCTTTCTCCCCTAAAAACACCCATGACAAAAACTATCAATCAATTCTGAGAATTTTGACTTGCTAGAAGGTGAGCTCAGAACTCAGTTGACAGACATGGCCAGTTAAGTGAAGATGGTATTTAAGATGTATCCGTTTTGCCAAAACACTAGTAAATGATGATTTTTCACAGAGCATTATACTATTTATTCAAAGACCATCTCAGGTCTTTATAATTCGATAGGCTTAAATTAAGACGTACTAATTCTCTTTGCTGAATAAATGCCTGGGAAGTAGATATATAAGAACTATATGGACTAGAGATTTCAGAAAATGGTGCAGCCTGAAAATATAACACCAGGCCGAGTCTGATTTTAACTCATGCAGGAATTCATAGATTTAAATCTTGGATCAGCCACTTTTAGCTGTCATGTGTTTTAACTCATCTAAACTGCAGCATTTTTATTTGTAAAATGGGGTAGATAGTAATAATATCTACCTCTTTAGGCTGTTGTGAAGAGCACTTGACATTATATGTAAAAGGTGGCTAACCTTTATGCTCCATACTGTGCCTGAAGCATAAATGACATTCATATCAATGTACAGTTATTGTTGTTATATTATTGTTTTTATTATTACAAAATACTGATGCTAGGTCATGGGAAGTTTTCTGCCATCACAGCGATATGGCCCAAGTGAAAATATGCTAAATCTTAGTCAGTTCAACTTCCTTCATCATGTTGCCTATCAAAAAGACTATAACAATATAATCTTTAAAACCCTTATTGTGACATTAAAACCCACTTCAATATTGTATAAAATGTACATAAAAATTTAAAAATCATTTCAAATGTACACTTTAAGTGAGTGAATGGTTTGATGTAATCATTTCTCAGCCTTTGGTTAAGATCAAGTCTTTGATATGTGAATTACATCACAATAAAGTTATCACCCCAAACAGAAAACACACCATAGTCATATCCCACTTATTGCATTGCACTAAAAAAAGTCAATATAAAACAAAAAAGCAGTTGCACTGATATGTTGCCCCAGTACCCAGCCAGAGATCTATCCCCTTGCAAATTCTCCCCTAAGTGTTCTAGACGTGTCAAACATGATATGCTCTGCTCAGGAACAAGCCCTTTTATTTTTTTGCTTCAGTAGCTGTATTCAAACTCACAATATTCAGGCCACTTATCAATCTATGAACACAATAGTTTGTATAGAATGCTGCCCAACAATCTTCTAAAGTTAGCATTTCCCTACTAAAAAGTAGAGAGAGATGTCACTTCCCCCACCTCTGTGCCACCTAGGCCCCAGGGCAGTCTCATTTAACCCAGAGTTGTGCAAACAGCTCCTTTGGCTCTTGTACTTTGGAATATTAGGGTAAGATCTTTCAGAAGAGGAACATTCAAACATTTGATAGAAGCTAAATTAACTTTTTGGCCATCTTTCCAAGGCTATTGCTCTACCTCATAAAAAAAAGCTCTTTCCCAGACATGGAATCAACTCAAATGCCCAAAAGTAGATGACTAGATTAAAGAGATGTGGTATGTATACACAATGGGATATTATTCAGCAATCAAAAAAGACAATAAACACAGCAACATGCAGCAACATGGATGGAGCTGGAAGGGGTCATGCTTAATGAAACAAGCCAGAAAGAAAAGGAAAAATGCTGGCTGGTTTCACTCATAGCAGGAATATAAAGGACCAGGCTAATAATAATAATAATAATAATGAACAACTATATACTAGAGACATTTTACAGGGGTGGAGTGGGGAATGGGATCAAAAATGGGGGAAGGGGAGTTCACTGGACTATGGTGATGGCACATGGCTAATTTGGTGATGGGAAGCCCATTGGATTACAACTGAGATGGAAAAAGGCACAAAATGATGCAAAAATAAACTATTATATTATTTTTTAAAATAATTAAAAAAAAAGCTCTTTCACACAGGTACACATAGTTGTGTGGCCACTTGTCTGTCTCCAAGAAACCAGATGACAAGTAAATGGCATATATTTGGGAAAGAAGTCACTCTATGCCCTAGGTGTAACCCTTAAGTGTGACTTGATCATCTTTGGAAAAAGAGCTGTATTTGTTCTTACTTTAGCTTAATCTGCGTTTTTTGTCATATGATGACTAGTTCCTTCTGCTCTCAAATGAGATGGCGAATTGTTGAAAAGAAGACTGCCAGTCATATATCTAGAAGGATTCTTCTCCTTGGTAAACTGCCAAAATTATTGGTAAGGGAAGGAGCGAGAAGAAAGGAAATTGACAATTTTTGATGTGTGCTCTATACTGGACCCTGGAAGAGATGCCTTTAAAATACATTCTTAACAAATGTACAGAATAACAGGATGGTAGGCAATGGGATCAAATCTGGGCATTTTCCCCATCTGTAAAATGAAAAGAATAATACTTAATCGAAGGCATTTATCATGGTCCAAGAGAGAGTCTACATCAGATGCTTAGATATCTCTGTTACACAGTGGGCAGACAGTAGCCAGTCTTAGTTGATTATGAGTTTTTGAGACAGGCAGTTTTGTTTTAATCAAATTAAAATACAACAGAACATCTCATTATTATTTCTTTTAAAATTAGCTTCCTCCAGGAGACAGTGTGCTTTGGAGCTGTTTAATACTTTTAATATGTAATTTGCCTTTATTTTGGAAAACTTAAAATTGTTTCGTGGCCCAGATGGCAAGCTGTATTTGCAGTATAATCCTCCTGGGCTCAGAGCTTGTGTTAGGCATGAAGTATCACTCCTACTCTGAAACCAGGACCCACTTCAATATTAATTAACTTAGGTATATATTTACTCATTCATCCGTCACTTACCAAAACAAATATTTATGGCTAGCTGAATAACAACATGTGTGAGGGGCTAGCACACATGTGTCTCAGGGAAGACCATCTGGGAAGCAGGGGGGAAGAGTGTACCTGCTGGCTTCTGTCTGGTATTATTCAAATTCTTGTTCCCTGGGACTTCCCTGTGCTTTTGCTCTCTGTCACTGGGGGAGGAGGAGACACTGCAGCTTCTGTCTCAGCATTTGCAGGAAAGAGCTAAACGGGGTCTAGAGGAGCAGGAATGGCCACGCCAGCTCCCTTGGTTCCCTGACTGACCATGTTGAAGCTACTCAAGTTCACAGGATCCTCTCCGTCATGCTGAGCTCACAGTCACTCTCACACTCACTTTGATGGTAGGCTTTGTTTTGTTGTTATTATTTTTTTTTATAACCCTCTGTGTAATAAGTTGTCTTCTTGCTGTAAGTCAGCATCCTTAATGGCTCTCTTGTGCATTTAACGTATGATTTTCTGCCCCTGTGGCTGCTGCTCTGAAGCCTCCAGCTGGTGGCACAGCCTTGGACCAGACCCTTCAACTTTCCACCCAGGGAAAACCAAACTGCATTTTGTTATTTCATTCCTGGAATGTCTATTTTCTTTACATGGAAGAATTACTTTTTTTTTTTTTTTCAGGGTCCTTTCACAAGATGATCAAGATGACATTCACCTAAAATTAGAGGATATAATTCAACTGGTAAGTTCAGCTACTGTGGTGTCCAGAAAAATTATGTGCAAATTATTGTGTATCTCAAAGGCAGGCAACATGCCTGTATCTGAGTGCTTGACCTTAAGTTCTATGAACAAAGATCTATGAAATGAAACCAACTTGGCTTGGAGGTTAGGAGTCGGGGCATGACGTTAAAGTTGGCTGATATTTGTGAGTTTTCTGCATGTTCTTTCATAGCTAGACTCTGTGACAGACTTTATATGTCAGCAGCTGCTGACCTTGCTCTCTATCCTCTTTTCTTACAGATGGGCTACCCGAAGGCCGAGTGCTTCGAGTCTTTGTCAGCCATGGAGCTGGCTGAGCAGATCACGCTGTTGGACCACATCGTCTTCAGAAGCATTCCCTACGAGTGAGCGCTGCTCTCCCAGCTGCAGGCCCCTCTCAGGCAGGACTAGCTGGCTTAGATTTGTCTTTATTTCTAAGGCAGATGTGTGTACTGAGGTGTGAGTCTTAATCTTAAGATGTTTGGTCCCGCTTGAATGTCTTTGGTTCCAGTTGGTGTTGGAAATATCATTTTGAAATTATGGAGACTTACAAGATGGTTATGTTTATGATTCTCTCTGTCTACCACTGCCACAGAATGTGAGTTTCTTTATGTTCACATATCCTCATGTTACAGAAATCTCAGTACAGCTATCACAGTGTTTCTCAAACTCTTGTGGGCCAAAATCTCTTGGGAAATGTATTAAAATACACATTCTTAGGTACCTGCCTTGGAGATCCTGATTTCAGTAGGTTTGAGACCCAAGAAGCTATATTTTCAGCAAGAATGTAGATAATTCTGAAGTTATTTTATTATTTTTAATAATATTTAATATAATTATCTTATGATTTTATAGTATTTTTTATAATTTTCAAAGCTTCACTTTGAAAAACATTGATGGTAGGTAAAAACCATCAATTCTGCTATAATCCATCACCTGCTTCCAGAAATCAACAAGTAGTACTAAGGTTTGAAGTGTGGACTTATCATACAGACTTCTAATATCCTTGTGTGTAGAGTTAGGGATGGCACTTTAGGCAACTGTTGGCACAGGTCCAATGTGAATCACTAGGTTAAAAGGAAGGAAGAAGCTAAATGACAGATATGAATGTGATCCATGTATGTGTAGAGAAGCGGACTTTCATAGTGATGGCGGGTCCAGCATGGTGGGTGGTCAGAGCTACAGCTATCGTAGAGAGACACAGAGCAGGGCCAGAGCATGCACCACAGATTTTTCTTTCATGCATTTTATCTTCTTTCCTTCCTCTTCACTCAGTGGGCCTTGCCATAAAGATGAAGTGGGGGAAAGCCAGGTGGTGCACTGGCCGCACAGATGAACCCAGTGGCTATTTGAAGACCTGAATTAGGAATCACAGTGGCCATCCCCTCCCCCACTTCCGCAGCTGCCTGCCACCCACCTCCTGACTACCCTCCAGAGTAGAGAAGTCAGGAGGAGCAGGAGTACACTCTCTGCAGGAGAGAGAGGGAAGTGCTGATTTTTATGGCTGCCCAAGGTGTGGGCTCTTTTTGGGATCTTCCTCTCTGTTCTTCTTCCTTATTCCCCTCTGTGTCAGTGTGAAAATCTTCCAGTTACTCTTGGGCACATAAACTTGGTGCCCAACAGCTCTGCAGGTTGGCATTAGCACCACTGACAATCAGGACAAAGAGTTTGGCACAGGGACTTAGTCAACATGTCTGGATTAAGAACATTTCAGAATGATTTCATTTCAAGGTTTTGTTTTTTCAATGATTTTATAATTTCTGTGTGATCTATCTTTATTGTCTGTTGCTTGCTGTGAGCTGAAGATCTGCCATGAGAGAAGTGAACCAGCTTCCCCACATGAATCAGCTCTACAGTGCTAACTTGGAGTTTGTTTATTAAGTGCTTTTTTCTGACTCTGTCAAGAGCAAAGGAAACTCTCTGCTCATGGGATTGTCATGCTCCTGGAGAATATCAGAGCAAAGTGGAGGAAAATAATGCTGTTCTTGATTAACATTTTTGGTCGAGCTGGTGTTTGGGGTCTTCTGTAAAGTTTTAATTATTTTAAAGTTGATCCAGGAATCTTGGTTTCTGAATTAGTACTTAACCTCTTTATTCCTTTTGTGTTGGTCACTGTTTTCCAACTGCAAAGAAACCCTTATAATAACCTTAATAGAGAGACAAAGATCCAAACATTCATAAGACAAATCTGGGTACTGAAAAATTTTTCTTTCTGCCATTGTGTGGTAAAATGCCAGTCAAGCGAAAGTTCATTTGAGATGGTCATTAGTAATAGGTGCGAGACAATGTCAGGCCTATTAGCATTTGTAGCATTTATAATAATCATTTAAAAAATCCTTAATTTGTTTTTTGTTTGGTCTTGAACTTTCAGAGAGTTTCTTGGGCAGGGATGGATGAAAATGGATAAAAACGAAAGAACACCATACATTATGAAAACCAGCCAACATTTCAATGATGTGAGTAACCATAAAATAAAAGCTTGGGCATATTAAGAGGATTATCAGGGTCTTCAAGTCCTCTAAGTTAAGTAACTCTGCCATCCACTTGTAAATAGAACTGATGGAAGGCTAATGACAAGCTTAGGTTGCTAAGACTCACAGCAGTGACTTCCCAGACATTAAACAGTTTGCTTTTGAAGGTGTCCATATCTGGAAAGATTTCACAAATGTATAGCTTGCTTTTGCTATTCTACTCACAATTATCATTACTTCCTTGTCATAGTTTGGTTCTAACAGAATGAGTGGCACATATGTCACTAGCCCCTGGCGGAGCCTGAGACAGTAAGGTTGGATTGAGGCACTTCTTCCTATTACTGAACCTGCAGCCCACACTCCAGTGTTGGAAGAGGCCTCTCTGAGCATCATTACTGAATTGCAGTGGCTGTCTGCAATGCTAATCAGCCCATTCCCCACCACTTTTCTCCAGCAGTAAGATGGAGTTATTTTTATGCCCACCTCCTTCTATATGGCCTGTGGTGGAACCTCAGATGTGGAAATGTCTTGGCCTATACAAAGGGAAGGCTCCCTTTACAATTCCACTACCCTACAGTAAAACAAATAATGATAATGTTAAATAAAATATTATTAGGCACTCCTTAGATCAATTAGTACATCATTCAGAATCTAAATACAAAACAACTGTGGCAATTCCAAAAGCAGTTCTCTGCACTGAGTGAACATTGGCACATGAACATTAGTGTCAGCACTACCTATAGGACAGGGTACATGGCCCACTAAGCCACCCTCTGAGAAGTGGGCCCCTGCTGTGGAAATAGACCTCTGTAGCCTGCACTGGACAATCCTTGCATTATATGGGATATAATGAACAATCACATCAGAAGTTCAATCCCAGATTTGAGCCCCCGTACCTCCATTTGGATGGCCACTTGTATTGTACCCTCAGCAGATTGCAAGTGGAATTTATTATCCACATGTCCAGACCACGCCTGCTCTCCATCTTATTCTCTGTTCTCAGTCTTGATGCTCACTGTGCTCAGATCTAATCTAGATGCCGTTTTTGACTCCTTCTTCTCCCTTACCCACCCCACCCACATACCCTCGCAAGTTGATGAATCCCCAGTATATGTATGCCTTAGCCCCTTCTTTCCCCGCTCTTTTCCCACAGCCTTGATTTGGCCTTTCATCCTTTCTCTCAGGAGTTCCTGACCCCCTCCTTCCATCACTGTCTCCCTGCTTTATAGCCCATTTCTCATGTAGTGTCACAGAAGTAAATTCGTTGAGATATCCATCTAATTGCATTGCATTCTGGGACAAAAATAGCCAGCGGCTTCCCCTCACTCACCTTCAGGGTGCAGCCCCAACTCTTGGGTGGCCTGGCTCACCTGTCATCCTTGTCTTGCACAGCACCGGTTCCTCTCAGGGAATGCTGTGTCCTCCACCACAACCTGCCTCTGCCTCTGTTCTTGGGCAAAAGCTCTTCTTTTTTGATGGAGAGCAGTTGCTAATTTATGCTCATCTTTTTGCACTCAGTGCAGAGAATGCCTGTCTGAGTGCCAGATGCCTCCTCTGAGCTGTCCTCTATCTATGTTGTGTCTGCATTCTCACAGCCTTCCACACAGATGGGGCTGTGTGTGGCCTTTACTTGTTTAGGTCTGCCTCCCTATCACTTGCTGTCCATTAGGCTCAGGGTGCCTTCCAGTCAAGGACACTGTTTGTCTTTCTGTTCCCAGCACCGAAAAGAATACTAGGTGTTCGGCCCTCCCTGGTGGCACAGTGGGTTAAAGCACAGCACTGAGAATCTAAAGCCACTTCCACA
>NW_004567108.1:32819521-32822748 GCF_000260355.1 Condylura cristata | reverse complement strand
TCGAACTCATGCGGAAGCGGCTTTAGATTCTCAGTGCTGTGCTTTAACCCGCTGCGCCACCAGGGAGGGCCAATGCTTGATTTTTTTAAAACCACTTCTTTATCCCCTGGCTTTAACTGAAAGAATTACATACTGAGCCTTGAAATTATATTGGTCCTTTTAACTATTGTTGGGAAGAAATCAGCAAGGAAAACAAAATGCTTCACCTAAGTATTTCTGGGTTTGAAAGCTGATCAGGTAGAATTTTATTTGGGGATCAATGTGTTTTTCTTTCTCTGTCATAGTGAGACTTTCTAGAATGATTATCTCCACGCTGTTAGCAGCTGAGGAACCTGTGGAGAGGCCCCAAGAGGTGAAACCCATGATTTGTAAATGTTGCTATTCCTCAGGGGTTAGCTTTTTTATAGCATTTCCTCAATAACTGTTGGAAATAGGTCTCTCATCAAAATTACTGATTAAAAGCACCTCTTTTCCCAACAAGCTAATTTCAAACAGCCCCTCTCTTTGAGCTAAGAATGAACAGGTGCTCGTTAGTTTGTTATTATTACAGCAGGCTTTGGAAAGTGGATTCTTAAATCCAGACTATGATCTTGATACCCTGATTTCCCGACATTCTTAGAGCAAATTCAGGTATTTTGCCTGCATGCACTGCCTTGGCTCTTAGCTGCATCTCTTTGACTTTCTCCTTGTCTCAGATGAGTAACCTGGTGGCCTCCCAGATAATGAATTATGCGGACATCAGCTCCCGTGCCAATGCCATTGAGAAGTGGGTGGCGGTGGCGGACATTTGCCGGTGCTTACACAACTATAATGGCGTGCTGGAGATCACCTCAGCCTTAAACAGAAGTGCCATCTATAGGCTGAAGAAAACATGGGCCAAGGTGTCCAAGCAGGTGAGCATCAGCCCATGACACAGCACACTGAGGAGGGAGGAGAGTTCCAGAGACCAGAGCCAAGACAAACATTACTAATTAGAAAATAATTAACTGAAACGAGCAGCTCAGTTGCCAAAAGAAGGTGCCAATGTGGGTAATTACTGTGTTCTTACCACCTAATTGACTCCACTCATGTGCATTTCTAGTTGGCTAATTTAGAAAGAAAACATAACCAAAACATTCATTATAACATTTTTGGGGACAACTGCAAACAATGGGGTTGACAGTCAGTTGTTTTCTGAATTAAGTAGTTAGAGACAGCATATTAATTCCAAGTGTACACAGGATGTCAGTGGATGAGCTTTTTCTCTCCGAAAATGAGGCTAAGAATACCTTAGGGCCAAAAACTAGGGACAAAGTCTCAACACTTACCATTTTCTTTGTCAAACATGTAGTAGATTTAAAATGTTGGGATAATGGCTTAGATGGGCAGAAAGATGACTTTCTAAATTTTGTTTTGATTGAACTTAGATTGCTCATGCCTATGTTTTCCTTCATGTCATATGAAGTTGCAGATTAAATCGCAATTTTCCCCTGCCTTCTCTCTGACCTTCGCCCTGGGTGTCAGTGGGTGTTTGGTGTGAGGGGAGAGGTGACTTTTCCAGCCTTGGAGGAGGCTGTTTGCACCTCTGCCTTCCATTTGTAACCTTTTGTTGATTGGTCACTGGGCGCTGGTGTAGGTGTGGTCAGGAGTTGCCGCTTGACTGATCTCATTTCCTTGAGCGCTCCTGGCTCTGCTGATCCTCAGACTCTGGGTGTGTCTGTCTCTAATACAGGTCACCTTGCCCTGTATTAGGCAAGGCCTACAGGTCACCTTGCCCTGTATTTGGCAATGCCTGCTGGACAGACTGACCCTTCACTAGTGGATAAATACCTGGGCTTTCTCAAAGGGTCTTGAGGAATTTTCCGTTTCTTGAAGTCTCAGTGGTGCCAGAGACTAGAAGATCTATGAATGACCCCATTTTTCCTCTACTGACCACTCTGCCTGCCTTGTGACCACCCATAGTTGGAGGAGGGCATCTATAGGATGTCCACCTCTAAGGGTCCACCAGGGAAGAACATATATTAAGTTGACATTTCCTCAGAACTATCTGGCTTCTATTTCTCCCTCTGAGGATACAAGGCCCCTCAGAGACACTACTTCTTATTCTGTTCTGTCTGCTTTTCTCTTCCCAAACCATCTCTACTCCTGTCATACCCTTTATCCCATCCACCCTTCCCCATTCCTAGTGATACTCCAAGTTTCCAAAAATTTGATGCTCTTAAACTCTGAAATTTTTTTTCTGTGAATAAAGCCAGGGCCTTGGGAGTAGAGCCTACAGTTTTTATAAATAGTTTTTATAAAGAAAAACTTAAAATGATGTTTGTAGAATTACATGCGGTTGTAAGAAATAATACAGAAGGGTCTTCTATACCCTATAACTTCTCCCATCAGTAACTGTTCGTATAAATCCCAGCCAGGAAATTAACATTAGTAGCATCCACCAACTTTATTAAGAATTTTCCAGTTTTACATGTACTCACTTCTGTGCATGTGTGTATTCACTTTATGTATTTTTTTTTACATGAATGGTTGGTACATCAGTACAGCACAGTCAAGAGAAAGTAATTCTATGATGAGAACTCTTATACCTATCTTTTAAAGCCTCAGTTCCCCCGCTCCTGACTGCTGGCAACCACTAATGTGTTTTCCATCTCTATAATTTTTAACTTTGTTAATTAGGAATGTTATGTAACGGGAATCATAGAGTACAAATATTTTAAGATCACTTAAAAAATCAGCATAATTTCCTTGAGATTCTTGTACATTGTTACATTTATCAATACTTAGTTCCTTTCTATTGCCAAGTAATACTCCATGATAAAACTATACCACCTGTTGTTTAACCATTCACTCCTTGAAGGATATCTAGGTTGTTTTTGGTTTGGAACTGTTACAAATAAAGTTTCTATAAACATTCATGTATAAGTTTTGTGTGAATATAAGTTTTAATTTCTCCGGGATAAATGCCCAAGAGTGCAATTGCTGATAAATTTGTGTTTAATTTTATGAGAAACCTTTCAACTCTTCCAGAGTAGCTGTACCATTTTACATTCCTATCAGTAACACATGAGTGAACATTTCCCTTACATTCTTGCCAGCATTTGGCATTATCACTATTTTCATTTTAGCCATTTTGATATCTCATCATGGCTTTATATTGTATTTGAAGATAGCGATGCTAAATATCTTTTGAGTGTTTGTTTGACATCTTTAATGAAATATCTATCATTTCAGCTCATTTTAAAATT
>NW_004567108.1:32724725-32817916 GCF_000260355.1 Condylura cristata | reverse complement strand
AGGCCTTCCAATACTATGTTGAATAAGAGTGGTAAGAAAGAGCATTCTTATCTTGTTCTTGATCTTGGGAGGTTAAACATTTGCTTAGTCTTTCACCATAAGGGATGACATTAATGGTAGTTATTTGCAGATGCTTTTTTTCTTCAAAGATTTATTTATGTATTCATACAGAACTGGGTCACAAACCAGAGACAGAGTGGGAAGCAGAACAGGCAGATTGATGAAGTACATGCTGAGGGGAGCAGCAGGCTGGACAGGAGAGGTCTGCCGCGCCATGTGGGTCACCCCCCTGGCCGAGGATCAAACCTACACTGAAGCGGCTGCAGCCAGCTTGCAGTGCTGCGTACCAACCTGTGGCACCACCAAGGAGGGCCCTGTAAATGCTTTTTACAAAACTGAGGAGGCTATCCTTGCTTCCTAGTTTTCCAAGAGTTTTTAAGATGAATGGGTATTGGAATATTGTTTATAAAAGAATTCAAATGCTGGAACCCTTTGATATGGCTGTTTTGTCTCCTGCTAATGCAGTGGTGGCCTTAGCCATGGGACACTGAATATAATCCTGTCACATACTTCTTCTATTGCCTTCACCTACTTCCTGGTTTTCTTCTGAAGTTGATATCAAGAGATTCTTAAATATTGTTTAAGAAAATATTGTACCTTCTCTCTAGTTAAGTGACATCATACTTTGAACAGAATAAAGATTTAGGTGTAACCAAACTGATTATGAAATAATGATAAGGCCAATATTGAAATTATTTTTTGATAAATGGACTGTAGAGGCATTAAATGGATTGTACAGTTTCAGCTACATTATTAATCAAACCGGCTTAGCACTGGAGATAGACTATCCTCCAGGGTCCAGTACCTGCTCCAGTCATGGTAGGTAGAATCTGGTTGCAGACAACCTGCTTCAGAAACTGGGTGAGTCTATCTGCTCTGGAGACATTCCATCTCCAGACTGAGTCCAGTCTGGGAGATAGCCAGAAGTCTAATAAGATATGTGTTCAGGAGCCCCTCCAATTTAGTCTAGATATGGGACAGATTATATTTCTTTTTTAAAAAGATGTATTTATGTATGCATACAAGAACTGGGGTATAGGCCAGGGGTGAGAGGATTCACCAGAGATAGCAAGGATCAGAACAGGTAGATTGACAGAAATTCACTGCTGAGGGGAGCAGCAGGCGAGACAGGAGAGATCTGCTGTACCATGGGGGTCACTTCCCTGGCTGGAGATTGCTTCATAGTGCTCCACTTTAACTTGTTTCACTACCAGGGAGAATTCCTGGACAGATTATATTTCTACAGCTTTCTTGACCCAAGACCATTCCTGGGTCAGGAGGAGGCTGCCCATCCCCACTATTGCCCCCCAAATCTTTACCTTCCCTGAATTGCTCTGTGCCGCCCTTTGAGTCTTCTGTTGAAGCTCCTCTCCAGGCTGAGATAGAGAAGTCTATAAACCTTATTCAATTGCTTCTCCTAGGATGTGGATATTACTGTGGGTCACCATCTCCAAGGGTCTCTCTACCTCTCCTCTTAGTCTTTGGAAGAAACTCCTGTCCAATGTCAGCAATTTTATTTCTTGGTAAATATAAATCATAATTTAGAAGCAATTGATGAAGATCATAAAAGAAAGGATTTGGAGTAGAGGATGTTAGTTGGTCAATGGTGAAGCAATGAAGAGCTGTGCTTTGATGACTTTGAAATTAAGTAAAAAGACTGAGCTTGAGAACTCCCTAACTCCCTTTTTTAAAATTCTGCATTTAGGGGCCCTCCCTGGTGGCGCAGTGGGTTAAAGCACAGCACTGAGAATCTAAAGCCGCTTCTGCATGAGTTCGATTCCCGCCTACCCCAGAGGTGACCACATGGCGTAGCAGACCTCTCCTGAGCCGCCCGCTGCTCCCCTCAGCAGTGTACTTCGTCGATCTGCCTGTTCTGTTCCCCACTCTGTCTCTGGTGAAGCCTCTCGCCACCCCTGAGCCTCTGGCCTGTACCCCAGTTCTGTATGCACAAATAAATAAATCTTTAAAAAAAAAATTCTGCATTTAACATGCATTTTTCAGTTCTTTAAGTCCTTAAGTTCCTGGAATTATGGCTGTTCTCATCTTTACATTTTTTTCCTCCTTTTGGCTAAATGAATAATGTAGCCATTTTCTCTTCTTTATGTGTTCCTCATTTTTAAAAACTAATGTAAGCATAATGCCCCAAGTTTAACTTTGAGAGCGTCACAACTGTGTGGCAAACTTATTAGCATCTGTCACTGAGAAAAGAATTGAATATTGCTTCACAATTCACTGTCTTATCAAACCACAGGAGAATTTTAAAGGCATACTAAGTTATGCATACTAAGTTATTTGTTTCTTTCCAGACAAAAGCGCTAATGGACAAGCTTCAGAAGACTGTTTCATCTGAAGGAAGATTTAAAAACCTCAGAGAAACCCTTAAAAAGTATGTCTATCTTAATTATTAGATTACTCTTGAATCAGAAATTGATTTAAATAATTTCAATAGAAGCCTATTTCCTTTTCATTAGAAAGAAAAACAAATGGGAAATGGCTTCATCACCTAGGTCTTCTGAATTCCCTTTTCAGTTGGAATACTGTGCATGTGGCATCTCATGACATGCCCATGCAGAGTATTCAATATAAGAAACTATCAGCACAATTAATCAACTCTTTATTATAAAAAGTTTCTTGATTTCATACTTCCTAATCTATGTTTGATTATTTTCTGTATTTTTTTATTTGAATATACTAATATCAATTGACAATTGTTATCTACTTGGGAATTTTATTATTTTTATTGGATCATTCTCTCTCTCTCTCTCTCCATGCTCTCCTACTTTACAATCTACCAGATGGACTTGACTTCTACTCTGAAAAACTCTAATCCTTTAATGCTACGAGTGAAAAATGCATAGTAATGATAACCATAGCAATAACAACAATATTTTATAAGAACTGTGCACTGTAGTTACACTAAGTGACAAGCATCATACTGAGTGCTTGATGTGTCTTATTTAAATATCAGAACAGTCTAATGTAGTAGATATTACCTCCATTCTAAGAGGAAGAAATTGCAATTGAGAGCTCCCCAGCATCACTTAGTATGTGGTTCAGGGGCCACTCAAACCCAGTTCTCTCTGGATCAAAAGCCCACGTTCCCCAGTCCAGACTCTGAGAAGACCAGGTGTGTTGCCTCTCCTCCAAAGCACACACACATGAGAAAGCACCACAGGTCTCACTTCTGTGTGTGTGTGTGAGTTTACAGCCTCTAGAGCATTCTATGCTAAAATAACATTTACAAACTCTAATTGTATTGATTTCCCACCCAGTTCTTTAAGGTTGAGCATTTACACTTTAATGAGGTGAAGACATAGGGGTTTCTGTGTACATGTTTTTATCCTTCAGAGAATTGTGGCCTATTTACAAATTGTGCAGAACAAGTATTGCTAGCAAATATTTTGGTTTTATCTATAAGACATCTGTTGTTTGAAAATGCCATTGTCTCAAACACATACTAAAGCATGGGCTATAATTTTGTATTATATTCTTTTGTGAGAGGCATTTAAGACCGCTTATCATGAGTGTGCTTCTGAAAATGGAATTAAAATACCTTAGGATGGAAGCAGTATAGTTTCTTCCTGTTTTAACTGGGGGGTGGGAAGGAAGTCAACATTTGTGTGAATGAATATGAAAACAGTGCTTCTTGGTATTGCAGCTGTAACCCCCCAGCTGTTCCTTATCTGGGCATGTACCTGACAGACTTGGCATTTATTGAAGAAGGAACACCTAACTTTACGGAGGAAGGCCTTGTCAATTTCTCCAAGATGAGAATGGTAGGTCATAACTTCATCATCACCCATTGTGAATGACATCAGAGGCTTATAAAGGAGGGACTATCGTGAAACTCCTTTTTAGTCTTGAGATGGAAGAATCGGTGGACACTCATACTAATAGCTGATGTGAGGAGATTGCAGAGATTATTGCAGTGCCATTTCAGCTTGCAGTTTGGGCAATATGGACTTGGGGAATCAATCCTCTGGGATGACATTTTAAGACTGATAATAACAGACAGAGGCTATAGTCTTCCTGCTGGGTAACTGGGCTCTCAGCATTAGGTTAGCAAAAGACCATCTACAATAACATCCAGAACTTGCCACTCCCAAACCTGAGGCCACCCACTGCCAATTGTCCCTAGATTGTGCGTTCAGTAGCTTTTTGCTGCTAGCATTTCACTCGTTCAATGATGGGCAAGAAAGCCCTGAGCATAGAGAATGAACTGTCAGTGCCCCACACCCTCACTACCTACTTACTTGCCCATTCTAGGATGGGCTTCCCAGAATAACAAGCTGAAGGACAGAAAAAATACTTTTGTTTTTGTTTCTCTATTAGATATCACACATCATCAGAGAGATACGCCAGTTCCAACAGACTTCCTATCGAATAGACCATCAGCCAAAGGTAATATTGATTGTGAGGTTATAAGGATATTAATAAAGAAAAAAGTGGAAATTAATGAATAAGAAACAGTAGTAGTGTGGATCAATAATACCAAATACTGACTCACATCAAAGACCAATAAAACAGACAAATCTTTGGCAACTCTAATTGAGAAAGGAAATGAAAAGAACATCAATTACTCATAAAGTTCTGTTGCTTTTATATCATATATTTCTCATGAACTTGTTGATACACCATCAACTCTTCTAGTCCAAGCTATATAGTCTACTTGCATTCACTCTAGAATCCAAAATGCACTGCACAAATCACAGGCAGAGAGATACCTCTGAAACACAAAGCAAAGTATGTCTCCCCTTTGCATAGTAACTTGTTAGCTTCCTGTTACTCCTGGGATAAGGAAAAATACATTTTTTTAATATAGAAAGGGCAGGTTTATATTTAAGGAGGGGAGGGGAAAAAAAGAGGACATTTACATAGATTTAACTGAGCAGAAAGATCTGACCCCGAAAGGGACATGTTTGCTCAAAATGGGGTCTGTATAGTCACAGGCAGGCAGCCTTGGGAGGAAAGCCGTCCCTACTGCAAAATTAAAATACTCTTGATGTATTCAGAAGGCTTATATTATGTGGCCTCATGTTTTCTCTCAAAATTCATCTATGTCATAGATCCCCTTCCATTCTCCAGTCTAACTGGGCTTTTTTAAGATTTTTTTTTTTTTTTTGCTTTACAAAAAATTGAGATGGTAGTACAGAAGAATCCCATAGTCATGTTGCCTATTATCGACATCTTACATTAGGATGATGTCTTTGTTACTAGTAATAAACAAATATTCATGCATTATAGTTAACTAAAGGTCAAAGCTTATTTATTGTTCCTTACTTTTCAGCTAAGGTCCTTTCCATGTTCCAGGATTGCATTTAGGATACCACATGAGATTAATTTTAAGGCTCCTGTTGACTGTGACAATACTTTGAATTTTCCTTATTTTTGATAACTTTGAAAGTTTGAGGTATACTGATCAGGTATTTTGTAGGATCACTTACTGTTGGTGTTTGTTGATTTTCTAACGATTATATTATGTTTGGGAGGAAGATCACAAATAAACCATTCTCTCATAATAAGGTGCATTCTATCACCAGAGTTTGTGACTGTGAATGTGACTGCTGATTTAACCTGGATCACCTGGCTGAGGTGGTGTTTGTCACCTTCTCCATTGTAAGATTACTCTGATTTCCTCCCTTACCGTACTGTACTCTTTGCAAAGAAGTTAACATATGCAGTCCAGACTACGGAGTGAGGATTTATGTTCCCCACTCCTTGAGGGAAAAATGTTTATGAGTTATTTGAAATTCTTCTGTTTAAGAGATTTTTTTCCTATGTAAGCATTTAGGTCAGTATAGACTCTTGGATATTTATTTTATGCTTTGATCTTAACCCAAAAATATTTTGTTGCTGAAATTGTAACATGAGGACCACTGGGTACTTTTTCAATTGATTGTTTTGATAAACCTATCAATATAGAATTTTTCCTTCCTTCCTTTTTCCCCTCCCTCCCTCTGTTTTTCTATTTTTCTTTTCTTCCTCCCCTCTCTTCCACCTTCATCTTTCCTTATTTTCAGCCATTATAACATGCTCTGGACTCATCTTGTATGTTTTCTGACTCCATTTATATGAATTTCTGAAGTAGACAAAAGCAGAAATCAGAAAAGTGATTGTTCCTAGAAGCAGATTGCCTGAGAGGGAACTTCTGGATAAAAAAAGTTGCTCAATAGGGTGACGTATATGCAAGTTTGCCAAAACTCCTCAAACTATTCATTTGTTAATGAATAAAAAAGTTGACAAAGTGTTGACTTATGGCAAGTTCCACTCAGAATATATAAAAGCTGATGTTCTGAAAGAACTAAAAGCTAGGGTTTCCCTCTTCCTCCAGGTCACTCAGTACTTACTTGACAAAGCCCTCATCATAGATGAAGAGACGCTGTACGAGCTGTCGCTAAAAATTGAACCCCGGCTCCCTGCTTGAAGATCTGACTTTGCCCCTGAGCCCATGGAGTTCCATGGAAAGCAGGATGGACAGTACTGTGCATGTCATGCCAACCGTGGTGCCGCGAGGATGGAGGGCGATGAATCCAGTCTCCCTCACCCACCAAAGAGCACAGAATGGAACTTGAATTCTGTCTCCAGCCAGGGAAGCCCAGCTGTTGGGGCATCAAAAAACAGAGGCTTCAGATTTGTGTTGGAAGGTGAAAAGATCCATATTCAATCAAACAGATGGCACATTTGCCTAAGGGAATGTAAGATGGGAGATGCCAGTGAGCATTTTAATGAAGCAGATAAGAAGGTATATCTCAAATGCTGTCCCACGTTCTGTTAGAACTTAGCGGCAAAGAATACATGGACAAGACCTTCAGTGTTCCTTTGGCACTTTACTGGCCTGGGTACACCTACCACTCATCTGGGATTGAACTGCTTCCGTTACATTCCTTCCTGACAAGCTTCACAGAAAATCCGAGGCTTCTTTCATAGGGAGAGGCTGGCACATAAGCGATTTCAGTCTACAGCATGCGCATGGTCTTCAGTGCATTATATGTATTTATATTGGAGGAATGGCATGTTCTGAAGCTGCTTTCTTATTGTTTAGATGACAGGACAGAATAGAAATGATGCAAATAAACTTGTATGAAACATTTCCTTAATTAAAAACTCAGTCAACTGTGCCCCCAAAGGATTTCAACCAGTGGCTGCTTGCGGTAGGTGGGGTGGAGGCTTCTTCCTGAGGCTCATGGTACGCCAGAAGCCAGCACCCTTGGAGAGGCAGGAGCAGTGTTTTCGAAAAGGTGCCTGTACACCTCACCGACAAAACTGTGGAACAAGACAGAAAGTCACAAAGTGCTGTTGAGAAGAGTGGG
This sequence comes from Condylura cristata, assembly GCF_000260355.1. Lineage (NCBI taxonomy): Eukaryota > Metazoa > Chordata > Mammalia > Eulipotyphla > Talpidae > Condylura > Condylura cristata. The sequence goes on along the minus strand of NW_004567108.1, from coordinate 32,810,546 downwards.
TTTCAGAGCTTATAAAAAATGATTTGAGGTATTTCTGAGTGAAAATCTTGGAAGCATATAAAAAAAATGGGCCCAACCACTCAATAGCTCTTACATCACAAAACCAAATGCAGGGCTTAGTCCCGATACCTTGGGTTGGGGAAGTGACAGGGCTTTCTCCAAGGCAGTCAGTTGTTGGAAAAATAGGGCTAGCTCATGTTTACCTCCCTTCTTATCTTCTCAGGGAGACCTCTGCTTGAAAAGAAGGAAGAGAACATATAGTTATTGTTACCCCAACCTATTGCACCTGACATTTTCTCTTACAGGCATGAAATGTATTGATGCTGACAATGAAAAAAAAATGACTTGCCTGTTTTCCCTTTCTTTGCACTTTAATAATGTTGTTTTAAACTAACGGCTGACTAATGACTTCAACTTGCTGGTGCATAAGACCCAGTGGGAGCACTGGCCTTGATAATGTACCTAGAGGCGGAGAATGTAAATTTTCCTTGCTTGGTAAGGGCCATCTCTGTACATAATTACATAGTGAAATATCAAGCTAGTAAAAGAAGATATTTGTCATATTTGAAGGCCAATCAAACATATTTTCAATAGTTCATGTTAGCCAACAGTGTAGCACAAAGCCCCAAGAGGGTTACTGATGGAGGCTTAGTTTCTTTCTTTCTTTTTTTTAAAGTTGCTTGTTCTCTTTAGTTTCACACAAGAGGCTGATGCATCTTAACGCATGATATGAAGCATGGGTTGCTTGGATCTTAACCATGCATAACTTGTAATTTATTTCTCAGTGTTCAGAAACTGAGGGTTTGTACTGATACATGTCAACTGCAACTAGCACCTCAAGGTCTTTCAGACGAAAAGGAAAAGTTAACTTTCTCGCCTCCAAAACATAATCTTGGAAGGTGAATCAAAAACATTACAAATTTAGTGAAAAGGCCACACACATAATAGTTTCAGGCAAAGCAACATTTGGAAAGCTCAATCCATTCAACTCTGCTTTGGAGTCTCCGGTCTTCCAGAAAGAGAGGGTGGGTCTGAATGTACCTTCCCTGGAAGCCTGGATGCTTAGTTTTGACCCAAATGCATCGGTCATTTTTAGTAAAGAAAAATAGGAGATAAGGGAATTTACAAATAGCCTTTCTCTTTCAAAGGGCAGGTTTTCCTCAACTGGTGAAAAGCTTTCACACCTTTTTTCTGCAGAATGTTGGAAGTGCCCTCCAGTGGTCAGCTATGGCACTGTCAGTTGCTATGTTTATTTGTGTTTCACGGTTCCATGTCCTTCTTCTCAGAGTCTGAAGCTTAGCAGGAGCTGCAAGAAAAGAACTCTGCCTACAAAGGAGTTCCTTTTGGATGCCTGTGTCTTTTCTGGGACAACTGAGATAGGAATACATGTTTATTATATATATAAAAAAAACTCAATTTAGTCACATTTAAAATCCCCAAAGCATTTTTGTGGTGTCTCTTGTGATTGTGGGAGCACCTGTCCTCTTCTGCCTTGCATATTTTGTGTATATTGTTGGGATGTGCACACCCAGCTGCATCTGCCCATCTTCCGTTATTTGAGACACATTTATAAGAGTCAATGGAAGATTAGCCTCTAACAGCCCAAGTAGCACATACATTACTGCAAAATCAACCTAGAAAATCAGAAGTAAAATCCAATTTCATGCTTTCAGGTGAATACCCACATTTTATATTGTCGATAAAATTATTTGGGGATTTTTAGGAGGTACCTCTGGTTATGAACAAAGGCAACCTATCTTGCTATGAGACAAATTTCTTAAGTCATATGTTATATGACAGATTCAGGCATGAAGTAGAATATTGTCACTTTCAATTAGTGTTTAAATAAATTTAAAGGGGAATTTTTAAACTACTGTTGTAATATTTTCAAGTGACTCTCACAAAAGTCTCCACTACTGTTTGTTAAATTTCAGTTATCTTGAAGTACTACTTAAAAACAAGTGCAAGTTATGGATACTGAAACTTAGAATAGAAAATCCATTATGTTTCAGTTTGAAGACAGTGTGATGCTAGACTCATGCAATGTTACACAGGACAAGATTTTGGCTGGCAATGATTGAGCTGCTTTAAGATTCTTAACTATAAAGAATAAAAGCGATGGATTATTTTCAGTAAGATTGAATTTTATTTTAAAACAAAGAATTTTATTTAACTTTGTTTTTCAAATTTTTATTTTATTATCCCTGAAAAAAATCTTTCCCATTGCTTTCAAGTGTAAGAATTTTTAAATTCAAACCTGTAAAATTTATCACTTTTACTACTATTAAAATGGAACAAAAGATACCATCTTATTTATAGCTAAAGAATAGAGCTATGTCCACTGTCAAATGAGTAAATAAGTAAGAGTCGTTGTTATTTCAGCAAGACAATAGATTATAAGTTTAAATAATGACTTGATTATAGTTGCCACTATGTGAACGTTGGTAGTAAGATTTTATTGAGTCAATGAAATGTAATCAGAATCATTTCTCTGTGTCTATTAGATGAGGCAGAGTTTAAAGTAGGAAACAACTCCTTTACTGGAGGTATAAAAAAATGGGTGAATTCAGAAAATTATTCAATCTTGGCTGTCCTACAGCATGATATTACCATTAGGGTTGCTTGTACTTGATCTCACCTGCTCAAGAAAAATAATAGTTCTACTTAATGATGTTGCACCATTACCTTTTACACACTCATTTCATATTTCCCAGAAGGCAGTTATGAAAAAGGACTGAAGTAGCCCTCCTGCTTTGCAACCTGGAATCAGATCGACAGCTACAAGCTGGGAAAGGTTAATCAGCCAGTGCTAACGCCGCTCTAAACCTTATTTTCCTCTTCTGCAAAATGGAGTTAATCGTAATTCCTGTGCTCCCCATCTCACAGGGCTGTCAAGAGGACTAGATGTGAGCCATAAAGTGTTATCCAACTGTGAGGAAACATGATTACCAACTTCATCTTTCTTTTGCAGAGGATTTAAATGTAGTTCTTTGTTATTTGTGTGTGTGTGATCAGCAAACTCTGTTTACTCTGAGAAATACATTGTGTGCAGTTACTTTGTCAATCTAACATTTGGGTCTCTAAGAGGAGTTTGTGCTATGGCCTAATACTTGCTGGATGAGGTGTGGGTTATGCCTATATGCAAATTAAACATTGCCTTTCTTAAATCTCAGACATTTCATTGGCCTCTTCAGTTAATTCTTTTTGAATTTTTCTACACTGTCTTCTTCTTAGCAATGGGCTTATTCAGATTTTTTTTAAATATATATTTCTAGGAGTTCAGGGGCTATGAAGTTTAGAAGAAATCATGTTGCAGGTACTTAAATAGCATAGAATCTAGAGGAACTCAGAAAAAAGATATTAAGGATTATCTATTTCTGCTTGTTCCTGTGCTCAAATCTCCTATGACATCCTCAGCTTATGTTTGATTACCTCCAGGCATAGAGAACTCTCTATTACTCACAGAGTTCTGTTCATGTAATAGTAGTCAAAGCATGTGAACAGGCTATAGAGAGAGGAAAAAACATTAAAGGGGACAGCAAGTCCAGCCAGCACTAACTCTGACCTTGGGTGGTCTGTGGAGTAATCTGAGATGAAGATTTTCATCTATAAAATAAAGCTTATATCTGCCCCTAGAATTGACTACAAGGAATCATGTTTCTGAAAATACTTTTTTTAAGTAGATGAAGTTGTTTTAACATTTTGAGCTGAAGAAATCACAGTGCTGCTTCTAGCTGTTAGCGCAGGAGAGGACTGAGGAAAGGAAGAAAGTGGGTCCATCCTATTCCAGGGGCTTCCTTTTCCAATTGAGCAGTCAGGCTGATGGGATTCTCAGGAATTCAGATTCCTTTTCTCTTATTACTTGTGCATCTCATGAGGGATTACCCTTTCCTGCTGGTCATATCTGGTCCCTACATACTCAGGCTCCAGCTGGATTCAGGAGTGGAAAAGAGATTAAGGTAAGTCCAAGACAAGAGATTTTTTTTTTTTTTTATGATCAACAAGTGATGTGGCAGTTATGTTCCTGGCCCTATGGCAAGAACCAGTCTGCAGTCACTAGCCAGCAGGTATGGGTGGAGTACCCAGACTTTGAAGGGTTTTAGGGTACTGAAAAGAGAATAAATAGCATAGGGCAGGGATGGAATCTGAAAGTCTTTCAGAAAGTTGTCATTTCTGCTGTCAGTCATTTGCAGAGTTTCCCACTCCTATCATACCGCCTTTATAATACCCTTGAAGATGACCAAGCCCCAAAAGAATAGTGGGATAACCTTTTCACAGCAATGTCCTAACTTTTCAGCTTTTCTGACCTTCACTCATGTAAAAGATGAAGGTTAAGGTAAGTTTGTGACGGTTTGTGATGTGCACTTCGGGGAAGGAGCTAAATATCCATTAGTAAGGAATTGGGGAAAAAGAAAATGAAAAGTTTGTAACTGCTATGCTTTAGTCTGCATTTCTATGCTGGGGAAAACCTTACAGTTTTATGGGTCTAGAATCTGGACTATTTCAGGGTCACTGGATTTATTTCACTGTGTCTGAACTGACATGTAACTGTGAACAAAAGAGCTATTTTGGAAGAAATAAGCCTAGACTCCTCCCAACCCGCATCTGCAGAGCCATTGACTGAGCACCTGTCAGCCCACATACCCCAATTCACTGCCTGTTCCACCCCAAGGCATTCCCCCAGGGGCTGAAGAGACAATGGTCTGTCTTGGTAGAACATGCAAATTGGGACTCCTTACAGAATCATGCAGGCAGTTCAGTTGGTCCAATCTATAATTTGATGAAGTAAAAGAAAAAGCTAGAAAATACCTAAGTACATCACATGTCAAAAGGATATCATTTTGTAAAAATTCCAATTCAGTAGCAGCTAGGCCATAATAAAGGCATATATATTAACTGAAGTATGATCAATATGCAGTCAAATGCTTGAATCATGAGTATACAATTTGAAGAATCTCTACGTATCTGTGCACCCATATAATCATCCCCAAGTCAGAAAACTTTCCAGCCCCTAGCAGGCTGGGGTACTCTCCTAGATCCCATGCAAAGGGAAAATATTTTGCTTTGGGTTGTGATCTAAAAACTAGGATACTCTGAAAGAGAATTACTTTAGCTGGGAAGTTATTCTTGACCTCCACTCCTGTCCTCCCTCCAACCCCCATCATACCTTCTGAGAAGGAAGGCTGGGCCCTGACAAGGAAGGAAAAGGAATGGGCTGGTGGTGTGCTTCTAGCCATAGAAGCAGGATACGTGACTATCACCAGAGGCCTCTGCAGCACCCTCTGTGATGACAGGGCTGCTGTCCAAAGTCTTGGTGGGTCATTGCTATTTACAGCCAACCTTTCCGGTTTGCGGTGGATGTCCCAAGGAGGGCTATTTTAAGCTGTGACATGGCCTGCCAGGCCTTTTGGGTGGTATATTAAACTGGTGTGGAATAGGTGAGTTTGTCTAGCTACTACCGATGGCCTGATCTAGAAGAAAAATGTGACTGATACTTTCTACCAGTGCCTGGCTCAGAATCCCACTAGCTTAAAGACATCGTCTCACATTTTAAATAGGGGTGAAGGGATGAGAGACACTCTCCAGAGCTAACCAGGACCTAGGGATAGTCTCCGAGGGAAAATAGAATAGAAATCAGTCTAAAGGTGCTGAAGTCTTTCCAGCCGGCTCCACTCTACGGCCTGGACCTGAAGTCTGAGCAGCATCAGCGGACTCCAAGCCCAAGAACCCCTCTGGAGCCCTGGGACAGGCAACCTCCAGGACTGGGCTTGGGGGCAGGAAACGTTTCAGAGAAAGGGCAGGTGCTAGAAGGAGCTCAGAGTCCTGAGATAAAAGTCAGCAACAGGCCTTCAAGGACACCGCGGGGGAGCAGGCGCAGCCCGAGGGAAACACGGATTGGCTGCGACGCTCCTGGCTCCGCCCCTCCGCTCCCGCCCCGCCCCGCCCCGTGGCCTTTTCTAGCACTGAGCATCTCGGCTCCGCGGCACTTCTTGGCGTGGTGCTTGCGGCGGGACGCTCGAGGCTCCGGCTCCAAGGTCAGTGAGACCATCCTTGCTCCAAAAGCTCGGGAGGTGCTGAAGCTAGTGTGTTGGGGGCTTTCGAGCGGAAGAGGGCCGGCGGGCGGGGCCGCGTCCAAAGTTAGTTCTCTGGGGCGCAGCCCCCCCACCCCGCCCCCTTGTAACTCTCTAAAGAAGCCCGGGGGGGGGGCGAGGGGGGCTCTCTTGGCATTAGCAACCATCTCTTTGCACACAGGGCAGCAGATGAACCTTCAGGGGTACAGCTCCGGAGGAGGGGTGGGAACCCATGTCAGCTGCTTGAAATGCCTGTTTTTTTCACAGAGAATCAGGAATTTTTCTTAGCGGAAAAAAATTGACAAGCCAATAATTTGAAACTTTAACCTTCAACTTTCTTGCCGTTGTCATTTGCAAAGACGAATCCACTCCTTTCTGGAACCTTTTACCTGCATCAAGTCACCTAGGTGCAAATCGGTGACTTGGGGGAAACTAACCAATAAAGGAACTTTTCGAGGCCCTCACTGTGAGCTAATTACTAGTATGTCTAAATGCTGGAGCCTATTCAAACTGGGTAGCTACTATTATTGTTAGAGGTTAAAATTTGAAATATGCTAGCACATTATTAACGAGTCAACTGTCATCCCCTCCCTCCCCCCCACATACACCTGAAGGTAAAAATGCCGCAGCATTACCCTAATTGCGTTTCATCTCAGCAACAGCCTGTCCTTTGCTTGCTCAGTTGACTGACCAGATTGGGGTTACTGTCAACCCTGTTCTTGTCCCTTGAGTGGGTGACATTTCAGCCTTCGAATGTTCTGGTATGTGTGGAGAGAAACATTTGTCAAAACAAGCCAGTCTCATTCTGCTCTCAACAGTACTGCCTTCTCTCTCCCTGGCTCTTGGACACGTGTGCTCCACCCCCCACCCCACAGGGTCAGCTGGAATCACGTGAGGTGGCAGTTAATGCCCACTTGACAAGGCCACACTGGCTCACCGGTGTACTGTTTCCAGAGGGCTGCTGCTCCTGTCCATAGCTCTCACACTCGTGTTTCTGAAGTAGTGTCCTTGGTCTCTTCTCCTGTGGAGGACACAACCATCACCACAACTTGGCAAGCAGGCTTCCTGACTAAGCAGGTTCTTGAGGACACTTGAGTATCATTAGGCTATTTGAGTGTCCCACTTCTTCTGCTTGATAGATGCATTTTCCCAAAGACCCCAACTTTAAAATTATATATATATAGTGGTTTATTTTTACATTACTTTGTGACTTTTTCCATCTTTTTAATCCCTGTGGGCTTCCCATCACCAAATCACCCATGTGCCATCACCATAGTCCAGTGCATTTTCCTCCCCCCACAGTTTTTGATCCCATTCCCCACTCCACCCCTGTAAAATGTCTCTGATATATAGCTGTTCATTATTATTATTATTGTTTTCTTACCTGTTCTGTTATAATCCTGCTATGAGTGAAACTGTCTGGTATTTTTCCTTTTCTTTCTGGCTTATTTCACTAAGCATGATCTTTTCCAGCTCCATCCATGTTGCGGCAAAAGGCATGAGTTTATCTTTTTGATTGCTGAGTAATATTTCATTGTATATTTGTACCACATCTTTTTTTTATTCAGCCATCCACTTTGGGGCATTTGGGTTGTTTTCATGTCTTTCCAATTGTAAATAGAGCAGCAATAAACATTGGGGTGCAGGTAAAAGACCCCAACTTTTAAAGTTCACCCTTCTGTACATTAAACACTGTTTCAGCAAAGCATGCAAGCACCACATGTGCTGATAGCTTTATACTCATATCACATCCATAGAGAATGGGCTATAGGGATAGGCCTGGCCAGTTTTCCTAAAGGGATGGCTGAGAAGGGCTCAGGAAATAGTAGGTTGAAGGGTGAGATAAGGAATGGGGAGTTCTGGAATTGAGAGGTTAGAGGGAGTTAGTTCTGAGACAGACTTTGCTTTTGGCTCAGAGGCTCTTGGTCTCCATCTGTGTCACAACCCCCAAGAAAGATCCCTTTGTCTTCCCAGAGGAAAACACATGGAAACTTGTGTCAGCGTTCTAGCAATTCTTGATCCAGGGAGTCAGTTCTGAATGTGATTGTTGGCGGTCACACTCATCCCTATCTGGGAAGCCACAGAGAATTCTTCCCTTGGTCAGGAAGGAGCATCCACCCCTTTACAGCATTTCAAAGGATTGGATGAATTTTCTTGACAATAATTTCCCCCAGGAAATGAGTCTGGTAATGGTTCAATGTCTTCATCACCAGGAGCCTTGGGAAGGCCTCTGTTTTACAGGGAAAGACTGTAAATATCCCCTGCCTATGAGTTTCTACTTGCTGACTAGAACAGAGATGCCCAAGGGTGCTTATAAGGGTGTCTGTATATCCAGCCAAGTGAAGTAACCGGAACCTTTTGCTCTCTTAGAACTGGGAGAGAACAGCCATTCTCCACTGGCCTAGGAGATTGGCATCATGGGAATTTGTTCAGTGTTCTGTGGAGCTGGTCCAACCCCAAGGACGTCCTCTGTTTTGGGGTGACTCTCTGGATGGAAAGCTGACACATGGTGCTCCTCCTGGCCTGCAGCTGTGCTCCCGGTCCAAAGAGCTCAGACACATGGACGCTGTGTACAGCTGGGACTAGAAATAACTCTGAGTCAGCAGAAAGGCACTCATGGTATCTCCATCCAGAATGTTCAGGACAACCGGGAGGCTCAGAATTGAGACAGTTACAGAATCTAAGGCCTTCACATCCCAGGATGTCACAGAACCAGATAAAGTCCTTAGACTAAGAGCCAGGCCCCCAGTATATCTGGCTGAGACAGAGAAATCCATATAGCTCTTGAACACTCTGGCCAAAGGGCGTAATGTAGATATTGCTTTTTAATGGCGAGGGCTCATATAGGAATAACCACATTCACTAGTCGTTGGCTTTGATTTGGATATGATACCTCATATAGGAATTTCTCTGGTTTGGAGCCCAGAAATTCTGCCAGATTTTAAACCCGACGCTGTAAACGGTGCTTTTCATATCAGGAGGTATTCCAGGGAGGGAAACTGAAGCAGATAATATCTGTGGGTTGAGGAATGATTTCCCACCCCTGCACTCCATACTTCTTTAATAGGGAAGAGCCAGGTATGAAGAAGAGAGTATATAAGCTCATGAGCATTTCCTCAGGGAAAGGTGACCTGGCCCAGCATCCCCAGCATGAGTGGCAGCCCCACGGGGCACCTGTGTCAGAGTGAAGTGGATGGAAGTACCCCTGGCATGCAGGTCACTTCAGAAGAAGCCTGAGGATAAGGAGAGAGAAAGGCTTATATATGCTGGGACTCTGAGGAAGCCTCTGAGGTGACAGTGCTGTGCCTAGGAGTAGTAAACCCCTTTCTGTGGGCTTAGGGTTCTAACAGGGTAGAGGGCTCTGTGGGAAACACCACAATGGCTTGTTCTTTAGGTCAACAGGGCTACTTGTGGGGGACTGCATCTGCAACATGCCTAGATCCAGAGCCAAAGACTGGGTTCAGATCCTAGCATTTCAATGGGCTGACCCCAGGCCTGGAACAAGAGTCTGAGAATATCTCGATTCTCAGTTACCCCATCCACAAAATAATGTCCACTTGGCAGGAATGTTGCATGCACCTTGCATGGCTTGGTAGAAGTTCAGTGTTCATTTTTTTAAAAGCTAGTAAATTTTCATCTAGTATGCATGATGGGAAAGGGCATTCCAGGTGGAAAGGGCCTGTGCAGAAGGTCAGAGGTGGATGAACCTGTCTAGTGAAGCCCATAGATGAAGGGTTGTCTTTGGAGATGCTGATAAGAGGGACCCAGGAGAAGTACAGGTGTCCAGTGTCCAGTGGACTGGTTAGGTTCATTTTGTAAATTCTGATCTTTGGTTTCAGTGGATCTGAAAGTGCATGACTTCTGAAATAAAGTCTTGTTCACAGAGAAATTACAAAATAAAAGCATTCAGTAAAACGCTCCAAAACCTAAAAATATAAGCAAAAACCAGCAAACATTCAAAGGAGAGCATACCCATGCTGGCCAGGTAGTCAGTGGCTTTGATAACTATTCCACAGGGTCTTTTGGAAAAGACACATTTATTCATTGCCTACTGCAGTCTGTCACTTTATCCTCACAACAACCCAGGGAGAGGTCGCATGAGCCCATTATGCAGAGGGGATTGTTGAGGCCCAAGTAGGCAGTACCTGGGTTGCCAGGTCCAGCTGGCTTTAGGGACACCTGGGAAATTTTCTCATACTACACAAGTGGCTCTCCCATTCTTGTAGAAACTACAAGATGGAGTCTAGAAATCTATATCTTATAACATACAGTTGATTTATTTTTAGGTTTTAATATTTTTTATTATATAGGTAACATATGGTGATCTTCACAGGTGAAGTAACACAGAGTTCCATTAAGAAAAAATTAATAATCTATTTCTAAGCCCCCTTCTGTGAAGTAACCCTTTTAGCAGTTCGATGAATAATCTTCAATACTTTTCTCTGTGTTCATCCAAATATATGCAAATACACACATACATACATCAACGTTACAAAATTAGTGCCATTTGTACTCATTACTATGTTTTTAATCTAAGAATAGCCCATAGATGTTCATCCAAGTAAATGGGTTTAACAGTTTAAGATCTATTTAACAATTAAATAGCTGCAGAATATTCTGTCATCTAAATGCACCATACTTTATACCACCCTTTTCCCGCTGATGAATGAGTTACTTCCAGTTATTTTGCCACTACTTTGCTTCCTTAATCATCTGATGTCTCCTTTACACTGGTAGTTTCATTTCTCTAGGATGAATTTCCAAAGTGTGGTGCTGGACCAGTGAGGTGCACATTTCTAATGTTAGTAATGCTTCCTGGTTCACTTTCCAAAATGGTTATGGTAGCTCACAGCACAGTCCTGTGACTCTGCTTACAGCCAGGTGGGAGGCCAGCAGGCTGCCCTGGCACAGTGTGGGGGGGATGTAGAGCTCTGTGGGCACAGAGTTGCACCTCTTCTTACCTCCTGCCCCTAACTCTCCTTGCATCATTGAGCAGGAATCTTTTAGAGCTGAAAGAGGACCCCACTTTGGCTGCTAGCATGGACCTTTATTGAACTGTCTACAGAAGCAAAATTCCTGACTTAGAGCACTAAGTGTCATTAGATTTAAAGAAGGCTCTGTTCTTCATCTCTTATGTACCTTGGCAGGTGGCAGGCATGAGAAATCCTGTGGATGAGGGCTCGGGAGAGAAGACATCAAAGCTGTCTGAAGAGAGGGAACTGCCCGGGAGCAAGCTACAGTCCCAGAGGGTTGTGGTCTAGGAGACAGAAAGAGGGATACATAGCCCAGGAGGACCAGATGCCCCTGATTGGTCAGGTGTGACATTCAGGACCAGGACCTACATCCTTAGCAGAGAGAGGAGCTTAGGGGAAAGGCTCTGTCTTGCTGAGGAGCCTCAGGGAGCCACTAGAAGGCGTGGTCAGGAAGTGACCTCGTTAAGGGTCAGGACAGAAGGTTCCAGACAGAAAGATCCGCGGGAAGAACCTGATTCTGAATCTGAACCAGAAAGGTTCTACAGTTACCTATCTGGGGCCTTCCTGAGTTTCTAGGGGACACTTTCAATGCTTTGTTTGTCAGAAGGGGCAAGGAAATCCTCAGACAGCTTCCCTTGCACTAAATCCATTTGCCTTTAGTTGAGCTCTTTGCTGAGTTGAAGGGAGAATGTTAAATACATCTGGGCAGCACCAAGAGGTGACCTGTAAAAGTAATACTAATGACAGTAGCTGTGAATACCTGTTTAGCACTTAACAAGTGGCAGCTACTGTCAGCACCATATGGATTTTGTCTTTAATACTCAGAATAATAATAGTAATAGGAAATATTATTTGAGAAAACAAACTTAGAAGGTGAACTAGCTTTCTCAAGGCAATAGAGAATCAGAAGTAACTTTGTGGCTTCAGTGCCTCTGGTCATGAGACTACACCTGTCTTTGTCTTACTCCCTGCCATTGCCTGTGTCAGCCGTGGGGCAGGGTGAGCCCAGGCTGCCTTGAAGAGATTCAGAAACAAGGTGGCATTTGGACTACTTCCAATTCAGACATCTTTGGTGAGAAAAGTCTTCTTGTAGCCTCCATAATCTTAGCAGGAGGCCTTCCTTCCTCACCTGGCCCCTCCCTCCCCACCTGCCTGCTCAGTGTGCAACAGACCTGAAAGAAGAAGCACCTGCACCTTTGTGCTCCGTCCTCTGCTGGTAGGCCTCATCTGGTAACTGTGGGACAAGCTCTGCCATATTACCCCAGAAAGCCTTGAGGATGGGCTCAGGGGTCAGACAGCCTAGTGTGGCAAAGAGATCAGAAGCCTGTGCCAGGCTGCTCTAGGCCATGGACAGCTTGCAGAGCAGGGCAATGCTGACAACCAGTCTAGCAGCCTCACCTGGTGGCTTTTATTTATAAGATTTCAAAATCAGTGACTAAGGGATGTATTTAGTCAGCAGATTTTTATCTTGAGTTTTGATCCGGGAAGCTAGATCCCAAAATTGATTGTAAATTAGCTTGGATACCAGACGAGGTTCTTATAGCAGGCTGAAAGTAAGAAGTAGCTGAAAGCACCACAGTCAGGTGCCTGGGGGTAAAGATCCCGGGAAAAGGATCCATTCTTTCAGGCAGACATGCACTGTCTGAAAAGGAGATAAAGAGGAGGCTGGTAAGATTTCTTCCCTCTGGAAATTAGGCAAAGCACTGCTCAAATAGTGATCTGAAGTTAGGGAAAACATGTTTATCGAGCAGCTACCCTGATTACCATTGGCTGGGAAGACAATCCAAACATAGCTGACAGTGCCTCAGTGTGACAGCTGACACACTGCTGAGTTCACCGGATGTCAGACACCACACAGTTTGTGTGCAAATGGATGAGCAGTCAGAGAGAATGCAGTCATGTTGGGCTGGAAGAGCACAGAGAGATTTTGCGGAGACAAGTGGGACACAGTATAGCAGCAGCCTGCCCTCAAGCTCTCTCATCTTTTCCCTTCCACCAACTGGGCTCCCCTGACTCTTGAAAAAGCTCAACCTCAAGGCAGAGTCACAAAAGCTGTGACAGTGCCAAGAAGCAGTTTGGGAGAGTCTTCATGTCTTCATTCTTTGTGGATTTTTTCATGGGAAGCCATCGACTGCTTTTCTCACTCTGCCTCCTCTCTCACTTTTGGGCAATGTGCTTGCTGCTTACATACGTGCCCTGCCCCTACCTGCCCATCTGATGACTGTGAGGAAGGCTCTCCCTTTTTCCCTGGCCTAATTACAAGAATTCCAATGTTAATTGATTGACATCAGTGCATGATGGAGATCTGAGGAGCGTCTGTGCCAAGGCTCTCTTGTCAGCAGCCTGTGGGCTTTGCCAGCCTGGTGGGGTCAGCACCACTTGTGAAGATCCAGACTGGGAGGTAGAAGGGGCACCTCGCCACAGCTGGGAGAGTGGAGGTTGCTCATACAGGAAAAGAACATGGCAGTGTGTTGGAGACCAGCTCCAACTATTGAGGTGTCTGGAGGCAAGACAGGCAGGACCCTAAGGTGGGAAGGCGTCGGGTGGGGAGATTCCAAAAGGGGAGAGGGGAGCGGACGTGAGGAAGACACAGGAGTCAGGATTGGGTGCAAGTCTTCCTGCCCATCTTTTTTTTTTTATAACAGTTTATTTTTACATCATTTTGTACATTTTTTTTTCCATCTCAATTGTAATCCCCACGGGTTTCCCATTACCACATCACTCGTGTGCCATCACCATAATCCTGTGCAGTTCCCTCCCCATGCCCCCCGTTTTTGATCCCATTCCCCACTCCACCCCCACAAAATGTCTCTGGTATGTAGTTGTTCATTATTCTTATTATTTTCTCGCCTGGTCCATTATATTCCTGCTATGAGTGAAACCATCCGGTATTTTTCTTTCTCTTTCTGGCTTATCTTGCTAAGCATGATCTTTTCCAGCTCCATCCAAGTTGCTGCAAAAGACATGGTTTTCTCCTTTTTGGTTGCTGAGTAGTATTCCATTGTATATATGTACCACGTCTTTTTAATCCAGTCATCTACTTTTGCCTGCCCATCTTTTTGCAGGTCTTTATTTATACTGTTTAGCAAGATTTAGTTACAATAATGCATGAGGTAAGTTAATAAGAAATCAGCATAAAAGTTTTAAAGGAAGAGGGGAACAGTGCATCCTCTTCCTGCCACTTTATGGCACACTATACTATACGTCTTTGTGATAACTTTCATGTATACGGATGTTTAACTATGACCTTAAAGGATCAGGGTCTGGGAAAGGATGAGCTGTTAGCAAAGGATTTAGGGGTCCTTCCTAGGGAAGGAATAAATTGTGTTAGCAGAGTTGTCAGTGATAGTCTAAAGAGAAGCTAATGGCTAACTTAAGGTTAGCAGGGAGTAGCTAGTGTTTGTTTTAGGAAGAGGTTAAATAAGACTAGCAGAGAGTAGTTAGTGATTGTTTTAAGAAAAGAGTAAATTAAGAGGAAGTCACATAGTTTTGCATTTAGCAAAACTTGTGTTGATAATGTTAGGAAATTGTCCATGGGTCCTTATGCCCTGGGAGTTATCTAAGAATTGCTTTTTGTAAAAAGACCAAAGAAGCTTTCCAGGAGTCTTAATGCTCTGGGGTCTTATCTCTCCAGGAGCTTGCCCCTTGTCTTCAGTCAAAGGAATTTCCTGCCAGGAGCCGCTCAGCTTGTACTTTGCCTAGGCCAGCAGCCAATCTAGAGCTAAGGCAATCCAGTTACAAACTGATGTTGCTACAATATTTTTTGATATTATGATTATACAAAAAAGGGAGGTCATAACATAAGTTAGCAGTGGAAATTCTGATTTTTCAGAGCTTTTCCCGAGCTACCCGGAATCTGTCAGTTGATAGACGTTGCATAGCTGTGGCAGATGTGGAGTCAGAGAGATGTCCCTTCATATTCCTTCTCTGCCACTCACTAGCGACATGGTCCCAGCAAAGTCATGAATCTGGCTGGCAGAGGTCTAACTTCATCTCCAAAATGGGGACAATAGCATATGAGGTGCCTGTGGTAGCAGGCACACAGTGATTCCCATTTCTTCTTTTCTCCTTTTTGTGAAAATACTATTGGAGTAGAAACACACAGTGGAAGTCTGGGAGAGTAACTCCCTCTGAGCTTCTTGGGAGGTTGAGAGGAACCCAAGGAAATCCTTAGGGTATGAAGCTACCTGCATTTCCAGCAGGCTCTGTGCTGATTCTGGGCAGAAATGAGGAACCCTATGACCACACCTTCCCTCTAGGCCATGAGTCACAGGGGCCAGCATGGATTGGAAAGTTGAAGCAGGACAGTCAGTTTGGAGGGAAGAGCACCTTGAGTCTGGTCAGCTGGTAACACGCAAGGAATCCTACAGGTCAGGACCCAGTGATGAGTCTAGCTGTCAGGCTGTCAGACAGCTCACATGTACCGCTGTCTACAGCATCTACCGTTGGGACGTGCTCACATGCCCAGAAATTTCACTCATCTTTGATTTTTTTTATTATCTTTCACTTCCACATCATGAACACGTTCGATTCCAGTTCAGAATAGCTTGCCATTGCATTGTCCTTCCCTAGCCTCACCGAGAGCACCTACTGCTGCAGGAATGAAGCCCATAATGTCTGGAGTCTCAAGTCTTTGTACCAGGGAGAAACATGATTGCATCCAATGATCTCTTAGCACAACAGTTCAGTATCTTCCACTAATGCTCATGACATAGAGGGAATCAACACATTTGAAGTTTTGCTAGGGTACTCATTTCTTTATGCCCCAAACTTCTGTCTCACTGACTTCACAAGATACATTGGCTTATAAAATCACAGTGGTTGGGGAATAGGTAAAGCCAAATATTACATTAATGGATACAGCTTACAGCTTATAAAATATCTATCCAGTTTGACTTATTTACATGCCATCATATAGCAAATAGCAGGTTGAATCTCCTCTCAGCAGGGGTTTCAGTTGCAGATAGTGCCTATGTGATATCTATATAGCTTACTGAGAAGCCTTCAGACAGATAAATCTGTAAGACATAGCAAAGCTCTACTTGTGCACACTTTCAAAGGCTAACTTTGAACATACAACCAAGATTTAGTTATGTCATGAGGAAATGTGATTTTGTTGCAAACCTGGCTCTGGTCTTTGGAGAGTGTGATAGAACTGTTCCCGTGGTCACTAGCTTTTCAATGAGATCCTGTTTCAATCTCACACCCACATTTACCTATCAGGGCTTCATTAGTGAAATCCAATGTCTCTGTGTGTCTTAAAAGAGAAAAAGAAAACAGAGTCAAAGAGGCAGTAATTTTTTACTTCACCAATATGTTGAGTATCAAATCTGTACAAGACTTCAAAGCAGAGTAGTAAATAATTTCAATTCCAGACTGCTGGACTCACTATGACCAAAGAATCCAGAGGATTATTGGCATGAATCCTGCACCAGTGCAAATTGGGACTCTTGGACATAAATACATATTCTTTACAGAGACTAAAATATGCATATTATGACTTTTCAGTTATTACTATTTTGCATCAGATACCCACCCACAACTCATCACCACAGGGAAGACTTTGGAAGACCACCATGGAAGATGTTGGCAGGCAACACATTGCCACTATCCCGTCTTTTTCCTCCTAACTCTGCTTTAAGTTTTATGACCTCCAAGAGATTCTGATGTGATCTCAATGTCATTGTTCAAACAAATTGCAGAAGTAAAAATAAAGATCAAGACATCTTAGGAACCTTAGAAACTAATGCACTTCCTGTTAACTTAGAAAAACCAAGTCCTGGCTTAATTTGTGGGCTATCCAGCCTGGAAAGAATTTGAGCAATGCTTCTTTTGCAATGGTGAGTTTTATGGCAGGACTACAAGAAGACAGCATTGCCTCTCTGTTTGGGAAGTTTGTGACAACAAAATACTGACCTGAAGGTGTGTGCCATCTGTTGCATGTAAAGGCTAGGAAGCATGGGTGGAATGCTTTGAGGAACGCTCACCCACTGTTATAAGGAGGTGGACCACAGCTCAAAATCATGCCCTGTGGTTTATGTTGGATCATTCCAAGTCCCTGGGCAAATTTAAGAAATAGCCCATTTATCTTAACTGTTGATGTCTAAAATAATTCCTGTTGTCTTCAGAATTAAGGGAATTTTAATCTTCTATTTAGAATAAAGGAAAGCCTGCCTGAGAGTCTAATTTCCTGGCATAATGTAGAAAATAACTTTCTAAATTTTTTTCAAGGATATTGCTACTTGTAGCCGAGACATGCTAGTTTCTCCCTAGTATTGCTCAAAAAGATGTTTAGCAGAGACTTCCAAGTGAGATCCTGGAAACATGAAGTGAGTGGACTGATCCCAGATCCCAATGTAATCAAGGAAGAAATGAACCTTTGTTAGAACCTTTATTAGAACTTTTGTGTAAGACCATGCCAAAATCATCTTAGTTGGGTTTATCCTCTACTGGGTAGCTCAGCGTTTCAGCCACAACCAGCTATACCAATGGGCTCTATACAACATTTCAACCCACCTAAGCTTTTAGCAGTTTTCCAGAACCTTCTAAATATTGGGGGGAGGGAGGTATTCTACACTCCCTTTATTTGGGCATCACATAAACAAGTAGAGTGAGAGAATACTTAGAGGCACCAGTTCTATTGTTTTCCATAGAACACCTCACATAAATAGCTTCCTGCTGAGAGATGGTGTAACTTAATTGACCATTCTAATCTCTGAGCAACAGCAAACATAGAAGGTATCTACCTGGGCTTATCCTGGTTTTCATCCTCTGTTGATATTATATAAGCACTTATTTTGATTTACAGATGTTTTCTTCATTTTATCTGCATTTCAGGCTATCCTGCTTCTAATGTTCTAAAGTACATATTCAATATATAATTGATATATATTTATAGCTCCTTTTTATTATCTGCTTTTAATCTTACATTTTGATTATCATTGTTGAAAGATAGTTTGACTAAGTTCCCAATTCTAAACGATAATTATTGTCTCTAAGCCCCTTAAAGACCTCATTTCTCTGGCTTCCGCTGTTCAATGTTGAAAAAAACTTGGCTAACTTTGTTATTTTTTGTAGATGAACCACCTTTACTCTCTTGTCTTGATATCTTTGTTACCAATATTTTGAAGTTATTTATTTATTTAGGTGAAGATATATATTAATTTTTTGTCTTTCATCATTTTGGGAAAATTTCCCAGTCATTTCTCTTAAAAAAATGGCTTTTTTATTTTCTCCAGTCTTCCTCAATCAAAATGTGTATTTGACATTTTCATTCTATCCTACGTGGCTGTTATATTTTACCTTTTCCTCCTAGATTACATTCTGGGTAATTCCTTAGACCTACCTTCCACTTCATTTATTATATTTTCAACTGCATGGTATCCATTAGTTCTGGATCTCTTTTAAACCAGCTTGGTCATCCTGAATAGTCTCCTTTGCTTGCTCATCCTTTGAGTCCATCACTTCTTTAAACATTCCCATAGCATTGGTCTACATTCTTTTCTGCCAAATCATTGGGAGTCTAAAGTTATGGCCATTTCTCCTATGGACTCTGACTTCTACCCACTGTGTGCTTAGGGATTGCTGACTGAGAACTCATCGCTTTACCTTAATGTGTAGGACACCAGGGTCTAAATGGAGTGTGCTTTCTCTAAAGAGAGGATTTGGCTCTGCTTTTCCTAGGAGCCAGGTTTGGGGGATACTACCTTGGATTAGTTCAGCCCCTCTCGAGGGACCTAGTTCAGTGTGTGTGTGTGGGGGGATCATAGATGCCATGCTCCACCTCACTGCTCTTTTCCTGACCTTATGCTCGATGAGCATCCACCTCAAGATACCTCAACTGCTTAGTTTGTTATCCTGAGCTCTGACACCAACTCATTTGGGACAGCAAAGTAGGAGACAGGTTCTCGAGAATCCCCTAACCCTGTAAGCCTGACCACCCACCCTATGCAGGGTGCAGTTGTTGCACAGTGGCAGGAACATGAAGGTGCCTGTCTATCAGAGAGCCAGAAGTACAAGTCCTCTGGTTCTGTTCATTTTTCCTGTATATCTTACTACTGGAGAAAATGGCATGTTTGGGGAATTCAGATTTCCTCAAGCAGTCTGAAGGGGTGGAGGAACAAGGAAGGAAGAAAACAAAAGCACATCTATAGATTTTTTGTTTGCCTGTTGATCTCTCAGCTGTGCTTCAGGGCCTTCCTTGTAGCTTTCTGACCTACTTTCTCTAACTTTCAGACACCCACCTGAGAGGAAGGATGGCCAGTGCCTTCTCTAAGTTGCTGACTGGCCGCAATGCCTCTCTACTATTTGCCACCTTGGGCACCAGTGCCCTGACCACTGGGTATGTCCTGAACCGGCAGAAAGTATGTGCTGAAAGCCAGGGGCAGCACAAGATGTTCCCTGCAAGGTAAGTCCTTTAGGCTTTCAGGTGACTCCAGATGCCAGCCAGAAATATACTATTTTCTACTGGAGACAGTTAACAAGGGTCACTGTTTCTGCCTTGGAGCAGAAGTCGGATTGACAGCAATTTTTGAGACTCGTTAAGCACAGTGACCCGTAGTGAGCACAGGAAGCTGCAGAGGCATCTCGCCTACCCAGAGCCTGGTCTAGGTGAATAGTAAGAATAGTCATTGTTCACATTTCTTGAGTGCTTTTGTGTGAGATAAGCATTTTACGTGGAGCATTATCTATTAAGTTCATCTTAACTCCCCTTCGTGATGAAATAAAGGATTAGAAAAATTAAGTGTCCAAGTTCACACAACTAGTGCAGCTGAATGCATAGCTCAAGACCCGAATTCCAGACCCATCCTTCTGGAATATGACATAGTACTGATTTTAGGTAGCAGCTTTAAAGGACTTTGCAGGTGGGAAATGGAAAAGTGGTGTGAAGATGGACATGTTTTCTCAGCCCTTTAAAATTCTGCCAATGGTGTGATATCTCACATTAAATAAAGGGACTGCAATGCTGACATTAAGGGATTCTATAAATTCAGGTGTGAATGAACGAGATGAGGAAAACCTGAAGTGTTTTTCAGAGTCAGTAGCTGACTTTTGTGGGACTCTGGATCTCTGAGAGGATTCCTGCTATGCACCTCTGCAATTTCTGAGTGAGATTACCTGGGTTTAAGCCTATGGTAGTCCTGAAATCTTATGTTCAGTGAATATATATCCCATGGAAAAAGTAGCACCCCATTTAATTTCTTTCTGTGTTATTCCACAGATAATGAGCATCTGTCTCAATGGTGGGGTACTTGGTACTGTTGCTCTACAGAGCAAATGGAATCATGGCACTAGCATCTTAGAGGGTCGGATAAATAAATGAATTCAGTACCGACCTCCAGACTCCTGGGTTCCCCAGGGTGGACCCAAGTAACTAAAACATGCTATGGTATTTCACTAGAGCTTCTAGGTTAAGAAAAAAAGACTTCTGCATGTGATTTCACTTGATTTTCTAATTATTTTCACCCTGTCTTCTTATTATATGAACACGAGGTACACTTTGGGCTCCACAGCCAACATCAGGCATTCCACAGGCATGGGCAAGTCTCTCTAGCTGTCATTTCAGTGTTTTTTTTTTTTGTTTGTTTGTTTGTTTTTATAATTTGGCTTACTTAAGGACATGAATCCTGGGCATGATTTCTAGCCATGTGTCCCTGAAGAGACTGGTGGAAGGATAACTAGAACCTTAAGTCCTGTCTTAGACCCATTATCCCTGGGACTGCTCTCTGAAATTCCCTCTCCTGATTGCAGTGCAGACTACCCGGATCTGCGCAAGCACAACAACTGCATGGCAGAGTGCCTCACCCCGTCCATCTACGCCAAGCTACGTAACAAGGCAACACCCAATGGCTACACGCTGGACCAGTGTATCCAGACTGGAGTGGACAACCCCGGCCACCCCTTCATAAAGACTGTAGGCATGGTGGCTGGTGACGAGGAGTCCTATGAGGTAAAGCTGTGAGCTGCAGGGTCCAGAATGGGGGATTGCACTTGGTCCCAGTGTTTTTTCTCTGTTCTCTGAAGCCAGCTTTTTGCCTTCTCGGGAAGCATTTCCAGAAGGGAAGCAATTGCTATAGAACATCTGGGATGCTTAAAGTCTGCAACTTCCCAAGAGAAGGACTTCCTTTGTTGCTGCTCTATTAACTCTCCTCATGAAGGAATGAGCTTCATGACAGAATTTTTAGATTAGTACAGAAAAAAAATATTTTTTTGGTTTGTTTTATTGGTGATGCACATTTGCCAGGAAGCATTAGGAAGCAATATGTTTATGGCTGGATTTTACTGAAGGAAGAGGATACTTCTGTCACTGGGCAGGAAATGTCCATGGGTCCTTTGCCCTGACCCCATATCCCACAACACTCTCAGAAAGCTGGGTGGGAACTAGGTGCTGTCCACTGTTCTACCCATTAGAAATCAGAGGGATAAAGTGAGGGACCCTGCTTCCAAGTCCAGGAAAGGGCTGCTAAGAGTCTGTGGTTGGGATTGCAAAAAGGAATCTACACACACACCAATGAGGGCAGGCAAGGAGTCAGAGTTTATTTACTAGCATGAGGACAAGGAAAGAACATTCTGGAAAGACCTCGCTGGTCATGAAACTCTCTAAGGTGCTGGGGGTAGGGGTCTATTTAGGCTTTAGGAAGGGGGTTCAGGAACTAAGGAATTCAATTTTACTGCCTAAGAAAGCAAGGAGCATGAACATGGCCAAAGACCATTAGTTGTTGCTAATTGTGAGTGCCCATCAGCTGCAGTTCAGTGGTGGTGGTGACATCTCTAAGGTGACCATCTGGTGGAGGCTGCCTGCCCGCAGCTCCAGGATGACAAGTCTGATATCAACTCTGTGACTCTTCTTCTGGGCCTATAACTCCCCATTTCCCAGAGGAGCCAACCTGTCAAGCTATGGAAAGATAGCTTAGGAATGCACAGACTGAGGGAAAAATTAGTGAAAAGATAGAATAGGCCACAAAAATTTTTGTCAACCGGTATTCAGGCCTAGAGTCATTAGTTTTGTTTTTTTTTTTTTGTTGTTGTTGTTTGTTTGTTTTTTTAATCATTTCTCATTTTGTGCACTTTCCACCTCAGTTATAATCTCCATGGGCTTCCCATAACCAATTCACCCGAGTGCCATCACCATAGTCCCATACAACTGTTCCCGCCCCAGTTCTGATCACATTCCCTTTTCCACCCCCATAAAATGTCTCTGGTTTATAGTTGTTCACTGTTTTCATTTTTACTTGATTACATTCATTTCTCTCTCTTTTTTAGCCTCTTGTTTATCAGTGTGCAGGAACAGCAAAATTTTGTCCCTGGGTCCCTCCCTACCACTTCCTGTCTTCATTCCATGTGTGTTCAGTTTGAGAATTACTGATTATATAGCCATTATAGCCCAGACTGCTGAATTCGCCACATCTCTTGTGAGAAATCCCATAATCTCCTGCACCCTCCCCAGTACAGAAGTACAGGGTGGTTCTTCTAAGAGCAAAGCTCAGCTTCGATGGCACCTTTCCTGGAACAGTCTCTAGTTGTGGCAAACACCTGCAGCCCAACCCGCTTAGGTCCACTCTCTATGCTCTTCTGATGCAGGGAGTCGAAGGCAGTTGTCTGTGAAGGCAGCCACCAAGAGGAGGGAGGGGGCCACCTTGGTAGCGGTGAGCAACTCAGGGTTCCTAGAGTCCATCTAGAGCTGGCTCCCTGACTCAACACTCTCCATCCTCACTCTCATAGTTCCTGTAGTCTGCAGGGTTGCTCTCTTATGACTTTTTAAAATGTTATTTTACCTGGATCTCCTGATATTTTTGTTTTGTAAAAAAATATAGTTTACACAAGAGAGTTGAGCTGGGGAAGTTCCTCAATAGTGTAGGGGTCTGGTTTAGCCCTAGCTGCTGCTGTGCACTTTGATCTAGTCAACTTTCCACAAATTTTTAAACTCAAAAACCTTCTGTCAAAACTACTTAGCCTCTGATCTGACAACTTCTTTTATGCCACAAAGACAAAAACTTCTTAGGGAAACCCTCTAGTCCTTAAACAATGTTTTCTTGCTCAATGTGATGGCAGTAAGCTGAGCAGATTCATGAGGTAAGATGTTTAAGATGGCAGTTTTGCAGTCCTGCCTCTCCCAAGTGGCAAGGCTCCTCAAAGAGATTTTCTGTGGTCTAGCTTGTATCCATCCTCATCATCATCACCATCTATGATCCACTTTCACACCCACTTCGCACTGATAATGTTCGCACTGATAATTTCAAGAGAGATATGTCATCTGCTTTGACACTCATGAATAAAAAGGACAAGGGAAAGGACTTACCTTTAAGTAGTAGATGGACCAAATAAAGAATAAACAGGAGCACATTCTCTCTTGCAGGTATTTGCTGAGCTTTTTGACCCCGTCATCAAGCTCAGGCACAATGGCTATGACCCCAAGGTGATGAAGCACCCCACGGATCTGGATGCTTCCAAGGTAAGCTGCAGCCCCTTCCCATGAAGCTGGCACTCCAAAGTCCAAGGTGAGGAACACCCGGGAATGCCCTTGAAAGCACAGCATCCTCCCTGGAGGGCCACTGAGGTCAGGAAGGTCCAGCAGTCTTTGCCCCTTTAATAAGTACCAGTAGAGTACTGTTAGTGACAATAACTTGATCTTTCCTAAAGCAATTCCTTTTTCCTCTGAAGCCTAGTGTGGGGAAGGACTCCAGATGGTACTGTGGAAAGTAGCTCTGCCCTTATCTCTAAGGTCCTGCACGTCCGTTCTGCAAGCGTGCACAGCACCGGCAGGCTATACTGCATATCAGTAGGTTGGAACCCGTGTGGCATGGCCAGACTGTGGCCTGCGGCTGATCGCCTGTGACCCAGTGCTCTGCTTGCAGATCACCCATGGGCTGTTTGATGAGCGCTATGTGCTGTCATCTCGGGTGCGCACGGGCCGCAGCATCCGCGGGTTGAGCCTGCCACCGGCCTGCACCCGGGCTGAGCGAAGGGAGGTGGAGAATGTGGCCATCACAGCCCTGGAGGGCCTCAAGGGAGATCTGGCTGGCCGCTACTACAAGCTGTCGGAGATGACGGAGCAGGATCAACAGAGGCTTATCGATGTGAGTGGGGGACCTTGAATGGCCAGAGGGGGGATGCCCAGACCACTCTGAGCTTCAAGGGTGGCCTGGCCCAGAGCTCAGGGGTTTGCTCTGCCAGGTTCAGACATCAGCCCTTTCAATAAAAGGAAGGAAGATGAGGCTTTAAAACTTAAAGCCACAGAAATAGACTTTGGATAAAATCTGCATAGGTAACTCTATAGGCAGTGGGTGGGCTGGAGAGCAGTGTATTTGGGGTGATCCAAATGGAGGCTGTGCTTGCTCAGGTATAGAACCCCTATCTGTACATGCGGGAAGGTCTATTACCAAATCCAAAGGAGTCCTGGAAACTAGGAAAATCTGGAAAGGAAGTGCAGCGAGTTTGTCCGACTCACGCTGCAGACAGCGCTGGAGTTGCTGCTGCTTCTGTGTGTCCTCCACGCTCACTCCGGCACTAGAATAGACAAAGCCTGAGTCTGTCACTGATCTTCTCCACAGCAGGGGGAAGCAGGATGGCATTTTCAAAAGTAACTTCCACTAAACTCAAGCAGACAAGTTTCCCTCATTTCAGAAGTTGCAACGCCACAAAACAGACCTCATTTCCAAACCAGACAGGGCAGCTGTATATTCTGTGGGCCTCAGTCTCTTCATCTCTGCAGCCATCAGGCCAGGCGGTGATAGAGCAAGTCCCCTCCTTCCCTGCCCTCACCCACCCCTACCGTAAGCAGCCATTTCTGGCTCCTTGATAGTGACAGTTCACAGCGCTCAAGTCTTGATTGATCCTTGTCAACTTAATTTGTAGAAAGACTCTTCTCCCTATTTTCTCTTGATTTTTCTACCTCAGTGTCATCAGATATGAATGTATGGTGTCCTATTCATACTTTTACTGTGCACATACAAGTTACAAAAAAAAAAAAAAACAACTTAGTCTCATAATACTGATTTTGATTTGTAGAGTGTATGTTGCATTGGCTAAAGCCAAGCTTGAGAATCATAGAGGTCTAAGTTTGAGTCTAGGCTCTCTTACTTCCTCTGTGTGATAGATTAGAATCCCAGCTTTCATCATCTGTGAAACATAATGATTGTACTTACCTCAAAGTGCTGCTAATGAGGATAAAGGGAAGTAGAAATATGCAGTATACATAGAACCTGGCATATAGAAAGCTTTCATGGTGACTACTTTTTTTCCTAAATAATTATTTCACATCTCTAACATCTTTTAATGGAAGGAATGATGATAAATAAACCAGTACTGACAGCAATAGAGGAGGACAGCTATGTGGAAAAAACTTTGTAATAAAGTGTCCCCCCACTTATCGTCACTCTGCCATTGTAGTGGAGTGTATAGAGTCCATACCAGCACCTCCATCTCGGCCAAGCCAGTGTTTTTCAACTTACCTGTACAGTCAAACCACCCGAACCACCCACAGAGCTTTTAGAAATGCCACTGTCTGGGTCACACCATCATAATTTAAGTCAGAAGCTCTGCGGGATGAGATCTTGACATTAGTTTGATTGTTTGTTTGTTTTTATTAAATAATCAAAAGTTTATTTTAGTGGGCAGTTGGAACTGAAAACCACTGCCCAAAAAATCTCAGCCATTATTAGCAAGTTGAAATTTGACCACTTGGCACTTGCTATTTTTTCTGGTCTCATCAGTTTCTCTTTCTGTTTTGTCCCGTTTGGCCTGCAGGACCACTTTCTGTTTGATAAGCCAGTATCCCCTTTACTAACATGTGCTGGAATGGCCCGTGACTGGCCAGATGCCAGGGGAATCTGGTATGGTTATAGCATTTTCAGATTTGCCATGTGTGCAGAGGATTGTCTTCCGATGGCCTGCTTATTCTAACATGACGTTGCCGTGGCCTGCACTTTACAGCATGTTCAGCTTGAGCTGAATGGGGCAGAGAGAGTACTTAGAGATTGAGTGTGTGTGTGTGTGGGGGGGGGTGTTTCTAAGATGTGTAGGAATGTTCACTGGTTTGCATGAATTATGCATGAGAAAAAAAGACTATATTTTAAGAAAAATTAGCTTTATATTACTTGACCTTGTAGAACATCTGCTTCATGACATTTACAGAGCAGAAAATGGAAAATAAACATTGAGGATTTAAGCACAAGCCTATAAGGAAGAATGGATATCAAGTGTACACATATTTTGGCTTGGCTAACAGTCCTCAGTCCACTTTGATTCCTGTATGTTGGTAGGTTATTATGACACTACCTGAAGGAGCTGGGATAAAAATATTCAGGAACAGCTGTTCAGAGGGGGTGGATAGGCAGGATCTATTTAGCAAACATATGTAAAATCTCCTGTACCCCAAACATCTAGGACTGTGGTACAATCTTTTTGTTTATTTTTAAGCACCACAAGATTTTGGTTAAAATTATCAAAAACCAAAATATTTTCGTTAGTGTCAAAACAAAATGTTGTCATAGTTGAATTATTATTATCCCAGTTCTCCCAGCCTGAGGAACGAGCTTATATTCTTGTTGGGCAAAAACATGACATTTTTACAGCCTAGAGTTATCTACACATTATTCTGTCAAGGCAATATTATTTTGTAATACTTGTTCAAGCACAATTAAGAGATTAGGACCATCTAGAAAATGAGGAAGGTGAAATGAAGCAATCAAACTACAGAGGTAATGGGAATTTTCATGTGTTGAAACAAATGTAATTAACACTCAATATCATATTTCTCTCTTCATTAGGCATAATTATGACAAGACATTTCTCATCTGGATAAATGAAGAAGACCACACCAGGGTAATCTCTATGGAAAAGGGAGGCAATATGAAAAGAGTGTTTGAGCGATTCTGTCGTGGACTGAAAGAAGTAAGATGTTATTAGAGATTTCTGAATATTCCCTAAAATAATTATCATCTACTTTCCATTCTTGAAAAAATACGCTTTGGTGACTAACAACGTGGGGCTGATACAGTCTGAGATCATTATACCTTTTGGATGGCACCCCCACGTCAGTGCTTCAAAAGCGAGGTGACTCTTTTGTTATTAGCAAGATCTTATGCTTCCTTTTCCAATTCAGAATGGTTTGGGAAAGTGTGTATCATCAGTTATTTTCTGGCTTCTTTAACATTGCTGTTGGCTCTTCTAGGCATAAGGACAATGTAGAGGTGACTAAAGTGTTCATAGTAACTTGAGCGCATAGTAACTTACATGCTGAGAATTTCTATAATGTCCTACTATCCTGTTATGAAAAATAATAAATAGCAACTGACACTTGTTGACTATTTAGTACTTGCTAGTATTGTGTTCAGTGATTTACATGGTTCATCTAATTTAATCTTCATATTCTGATAGTTGTTATTTTCTATTGAAGGAGAACTGTAAATCTACCGAAATTTCATCCATAGTAAACACATAATTCAAATTTATCTCCCTGGTGTTTGGGTTGCTGAATGAATGGATATTTGAGAACTCTGTCATCTGTTCCTGTTGTAGGTAGAACGGTTAATCCAAGAGCGAGGTTGGGAGTTCATGTGGAATGAGCGCCTAGGATATATTCTCACTTGTCCTTCAAACCTTGGCACAGGATTACGGGCTGGTGTCCACGTTAAGATCCCAAAGCTCAGCAAGGTAACATCACATAGCTGGCATCCCTGTTGGGTTCTGCCTGGATCCGCTTTGACTGACTGCTTTGTGGAGGGAGAAAATGGCACTGCCATTCCTTAATGCTTATTTTCTGCATCTGTGATAGAAAATAATGGGAAATGTTTAGGGTTGCCTCTGAAGTATTCATATCAGTTAGGATCAAAAGTTCAGATTTGTAAGAAAAGGATGCAACTTCAAGAACAAGAAATTTAAATTCTCTGTCATATGAGCAGATAGGAACGCAAGCTCTGCTCCCTGTAGTACCTCCCATCTCCTTTCTTTCTCTCCTGGTGCAGAGATTCTCTGACTTGAACCTGCATCTGAATCCCTGGAGGCTTGAAAAGCCATAGATTGCTAGGCCACCTCCAGAATTTGCTTTTTTTTTTTTTTTTTTTTTTTTTTACAAGGTCCTAGGTGCTGAAACCTGCTAATCTCGGAGTCATACCTAGAAGACCCCTCTACCCCTCTCATAGGACATTTTCCCCCTGATACAGTCACAGTGAGGTCCCATGTTCCAGTTTGGCAGAAGGGGAGAGACTGTGTAGATGTCTCCATTTAAAGATTTGAGCTCTGGGTCTGGAGTCGCACATGTCATTTCTGCTCATTCCATCAGTGAGAACTGAGCCAGTGGTCATTTCTCGGCTCTACCTGTGTTGATGAAGAAAAAGGATTCTGGTGCATAACTAATAGTTTCTGCCACAACACAGCAGTGAAACAAATACTGCAAGACAATTTTGGAAAATGTGCTTCTTACCCAAAATAAAAGTCATTAACTTTTTGCTATTCAGTGCTTAACATATGATTTATTTGATATAATTTAAAGTCATGATTTTAACTACATCAATGACTATTGTTATACAGATGGTAACAAACTCATCCAAACTGGTATCTGAATACAAAAAAAAAAAAAAAACAGTATAGAAGTTAATAACAGCTCTGTTAACTTCTAGCTTCCTAGCTTTCTGACCTTGGGCATGTTAATTCCTTTGAGCCTTAGTTTCCTATTTCATGGAATTGTAAGGTTTAAAACTTTCACCAGTGTCCTGGTACATAGTAACTATTTGCTGAGTCAGTATTAACTGTTTCCACTTTTCATTACACTTCTTTTCTAAGTGAATGTGAAGATGATGGTGAAATTGGTTTTGCTTCTTACAACATTGAGTATTATCCCTTGTCCCAGGATCCACGCTTTTCTAAGATCCTGGAGAACTTAAGACTCCAAAAGCGTGGCACAGGTGGTGTGGACACCGCAGCAGTGGCTGACATCTACGATATTTCAAACATAGATCGGATCGGTCGATCAGAGGTAATAACTCCCTCGCTTTCCAAACATGAACTAATTGTCACCTTAGAGACAGAGGGGGTGGAAAACTAGCCTAAAGGGTCTTATTTTATTTACAATATTCAAGACCTTCTTTTCCCCACTGAATCCTGTTACCCTCTCATTCAGTCGTACCATTATGCATCACTTAACGGTGAAGGTATGTTCTGAGAAAGGCATCATTCGGTGTTTTCTCTGTTGTGTGAACGTCATGGAGTACAGTGACAACCGAGGTGGTATAGCCTCCTACACACCCATGTGTAAGGGGTAGTCCGTTGTGGTCACCCTCATATATGCGGCCTTGTTGACTGAAACATTGTTAAGCTACATCAGGGAAAGCACCGAGCAAGCTGAGGATGGATGTATAGGCACGTAAAGGAACTCACAGTGGGACTCTTACCACACCCTGCTCCCAGAACTGTCCTGAGACCTGAGCAGCAGAAGCTCCATGATGCTAAAGGACAGCAGTACTTTACAGCTGTGAAGTCAGAGAATATGTGTAGTATCCCTGTAAGGGTGGCAAAATAGTGGAATTTTCTGAATTTCTTCTGGTGAATGTCACATACTTTTATCCTCTCTTTGACACTTTTAGATATTTGAAAATTTCTAAAATTTTATTGTTAGAGCTGAACATGGCAAGCACAGTATGGACATGTATACATAAGTTTATGCTCATAAAATAATATCTAAGGTATTGTGAATACTGTACATATGCTGTATAGGATAATGTTCACAACGGTTAGCTCAGGGTTGGCCATGAACTATATAAAGATCTGTAGCCATGTGTGAGATGAAATATAAAGAACTCACTCAGGGAACAGGCTGTTGAATCCTATTAAATACAATTTTCTGAGTGTGATCCCAGTGAACATATTATGGCCATCATTAATTTAACATACAGTTCTTACTAGCTTAGTTGTTTCTCATAGATCTGTTCATTGTCAATGCCTTTTCTTCCCTGTCTGCATTTGGATATTTCAGTCCTGTTGGTATCTGTGCCAATAAAGGAAAGGAGAAAATATTCTCAGCTTCTATGTCAGCAGCCTTAGTAAAGCATTTGAAATGTGTCTTTAAATATCACAAAAAACCTCTAAAGTTTATTGAATAATGTGCAGTGTGATGAGTAAAGAGCATCTAGAACCTAGCCCTCTCTGCTCCTAATATTACTAGACTTTTATTACTGAAAATGAGGTAGATACCTCTAGAGATGTTTTTAAAGTCTAACTATAAGTTAGTAGGTAGAAAAATGCTCAAAGTAGTAAATAGCAAAACTACATATGTAATCTATCAATCCTGAGGTAACCGTTGTGAACATTATTCTAATTGCCTTCCATTCATAAAATTATTCATAAAACTTTTAAAATAAAAGTGTTAGTATCTGACATTCAGCTTTCCCCAATGCATTCTACCATGAACCTTTCCCCACATTATTCTTCAAACATATATTTAATGACAGCATAGTGAAGATAGTTTAGTATTTAGTTAACATTTCTCTTTAGTATTTAGTTAACATTACTCTAACCATTTCCATACAAAATTCTAATCACAACTCTGATTATTTAGTTAGGATATAGTTCTTGGAAGGGAATTCTGCAATGAGATGAGGGGTTATTATGACTAAGTTTCCTACTAGACAATTATACCAAAATAGAGTCTCACTGGCGGTGAATGTGAAACCCATCTCACTGTACCCTATTAACACTTAGATGGATAGGTCCAGACATTGAAAATATGTTTTTTTGAGTAATAATAACCCAACCATTTCTCAAGGAGGGGCCTGGTCTCCATCATGCCTAAGGTATGTTTTCCAGTTTTCATTCTCAAGATATATCATATATTTTAATACCATCTGAAATCAATCACATATGTGGGTGTTTTTGTCAGGAGTAGTGCAAATAATTTATTTGGGAGGTGATTCCAGGAAAAAGAAATCATAGGTAGAGGTGCTTTAGTTTAAGCAGAACAAACATTTGTTAAACCAAAATTCTAACAGTTTTAAAAAGTGGGAATTTTAAAATGTTCATCTCAATAGAAGTCACAATGTTCCTTTAAGTGGCAAACTTGCCTTTACAGTGAAAATGTGATTTAATTACCAGTTGATTGTGAATAATTTTCCAGAAAGACATTCAGTGTATAAATAGTATCTCAACTACATTCAGTGTTCAAGCAATTTAGCACAAAATTTAAATTCAGGCCAAATAATAACATAGGGGTGACTCTGTGTAGTTCTACTTTTTTGGAAAAATTTCAGCAGAGGAAAAAGTATCTGGGATGGTTTATATATATATATGATTTAATATATATGTGTGTGTGTGTGTATACACATATGTATGCATATGTATATGTATGTATGTTAATGGTTAATGGTTTATATATGTGTGTATATAGGTGTATATAAAGTTCTCACACAGAGTAGTAACCCCATCTTAACTAAAGATTGAAAGTAACACCTTAATTTCTGTGTTTCCCATCTCTGACAATGGACCATTAGACACCTCTTCTTGTAAAATCTTTAGGGAAATAATGCAAAGGAAAAGTGTATTATAAATTCCATCTAATGTGACAAGTCTTCTTTGTCCCCATATTATTATTATTGATCAATCAGTGCATTGCATGTGCCTTCTATGCAAATTAATCATCTTTTTCATTATCAAAGGTTGAGCTTGTTCAGATAGTCATCGATGGAGTCAATTACCTGGTGGATTGTGAAAAGAAGTTGGAGAGAGGTCAAGATATTAAGGTGCCACCGCCTCTTCCTCAGTTTGGCAAGAAGTAAACTTTCCCTTTCTCAATTTAAAATAATATGTCTGCTGGTATGACAGACATAAATAAAACTTTACTCTGAGAGTTTTTGTAGACTTGAAGAATAGAAGTAAAATTGTAGATCCTATCTATCTTAACAATAAAACTCTCCTTAATATCTTTGGTTTGTTTCCCTCATTTTTGCATGTTACTCAGCAGGGGAAATGCAGCCAATTACAAGTATCAAGAGGCAAAAATATTTTAAGGCAATGATGAAACAGATACTTATAAAACCACTTATAACTGTAGAAACTTTCAAACTAATACTACTACAATTGACCCTTAAACACATACCTATGAACACCATTGAACAATAAGAAACTAATAAAGTAATCAATCTTTTGGCAAATAGAGCAAGAGGACATTCATTTTCCTTGAGAATATGGAAATAAAGACTACAAAAATGAGGACAGGGTTGCCATAGCAGGTGAGTCAGCCATCATCACTTGAATGTGACAGAAACTCAAAGGTAAGCCTAGGATAGCTTTATGGTGGATGAATAAGGGAAGGCTTCCAGTATGCTATGGCTAGTGTTGTAGGCCTGGGGGAATTAGGCAGGTTCACTAGAAGCAGAACATCCTATGAGCAAAGTTTTGATTTGTATGAAATGTATATCTCAAGCATTTTTGGTTTTCATCCACAGTTCCTCGCTCATAGCTCCCAAAGCCCTAGAATTCCCTGAAAGTGATCAAAGTATCCCAAGGTATAAAGGTGGCTTTTGTGGAAGCCTAAAGATGGAGGCTGGTTTCCCAGGAGAACCAAGCAAGTAAATAGTGTTGGAACTTAATTCCCATACCCTGACAGTTGAGGCAGGGAGAGAGCTGAAGATTGGGCTCATCACCAGTGAGTCAGGCCTTTGTAATGAAGCCTCCATGGAGGCACAAAAGGAGGAACTTCAGATAGTTTCTGGGTTGATAAAAATGTAAATATTTGGGGAGAATTTTCCCTTATGCTTGGCTATACACCTCTCTTCCATCTGGCCATTCTTAAGTTTCATCCTGTGTAAGAAATCTGTGATCTAGAGAGTAAGTGAGTTTCCTGGATTCTGTGAACAGATTTATCAAATTAATTGAGCCTGAGGAGGGACTCCTAGGAACCTTTTATTTATAGTAATTTAGAAGCACAGGTAACAATCTGTGACTGACATCTGAAGTAGAGGGTGGTTTTAGGAGATTAAAGCCTTTACCTGTGAAATCTGATCCTATCTCCAGATTGTATCAAATTGAGTTAAGTTATTTGATTATTTCATATGCTGCTGGAACCTGGAAATTGATTATTCTTGTGGGGAAGTCTACACATATTCATGTTGGGTTTGGGTCAAGAACCTTGTACACTGCGTAGTTGTATGGGGGAACATATTTGACTTTCTCTAGTCAGTCCTGAGCTGGAAGTAGGGGAAAGAACTAGAGAAGCTGACTGTCTCTGATAAACACTATTCTCTTCCCTGTCTGCTACAGAGATGTTGACTTCTGTACAGATGATTCTGGAGGTTATGAGTCAGATTTCTATTGTCATATAAGGTCTGGCCGTTGTCTTTTTGTTTGTATATTCAGGCTCTTAAAAGGATCCAAATTTGATGTATGAAATACTGAAAATGGTGTTAGTGTATTTCTAAAACTGGATCCTTTCCTCAGTATACAGATCCTTATCTGAGTCTTACTATTCTTTCCCTTCATTTTGTTATGTCTGTAATCTGAAGGAAGATGACAGAAGTGGCAACAACGAATTCTATAACAGGTTATAAAATTGCTCCACATACAAAAGAAAAAATTGTTTTTAGCTTGAAAACAGGAATGAGATCAAGTTCTACATTCTGTAAGTAAGCACAGTTAAGGAGCTATAGTTAAAATAAATCACTGCTATACTGAGGGAAATAAAGTATAGAAATAATACACTTGTGTTGGTGTTGATAGTTGCCATATAGACTTTGGGGTAATAAATTGTTTGGGAGGAATTTAGAAGAGGAATCATACCCATATAGTTCAGGACAGCATGCTAACCACCTCAGAGGTAGGGGTGGAGAGATGTTTTATCAACCTTTTGCCTGTAGTCAAAAGAGCAGGGAGTAACTGGCATTTTGGAGTTACTCGGGGAGTAACTGGCATTTTGGAGTCTGGGGGATAAATGCTAGAGAAGACTGATACGACATTAAATGATTTACTTCGTCTCTAGGTTTCTTCTTTGTCTAAAGTGAGAGCAATGATAATGATAATGATAATGTCACAGAGTTGTTGGAAGAGTAGAGGTACTTGCAAGTTCACTTAGAAATACTCAACCGATTGTGAACACTATGTGTTTGCTAAATAGTAATAAAGAATAGTAATAAAGAATTCACTATTAAAATGTTACAAAAATCTATCTCTGATTATACCTTAATCATCTTCTAGGGCATACCAACACATCTGATGTTCCCACTTCTGACATATCTTATGAGATAAGTGGTAAATGAAGAGAGTACATAGAGAGATACACTGACATTTCACTTTTCAGAAAAAAAATTGTAAAACAAGCAGTGGCATAAAAATATATGGCTCTTGATATAAAAAGAAAGCAAGTCTTGTGATCTGTGCTATACCACCCCAAGTCACATCATTGTCGTCATTAATAACATGGGTTAACTGAACATCTCAGATACAGAGTCAAAGAACGTCGCTCTTCTTTTTTGTTGTGTTTTTACCTAATTCATTTCTTAGGTTCACCAGTTAGTTCTCCTCAGATTTGCATTCCTTATTAGCTTGCCAACAGATTGTTAGTACTCAGTCTTCAAATTGTTTTTATCTATATTTGAAATTCTTGGCTTGTTGGGCTGTTTGAGGTTTACTGTGTCCCCAGGAATTTCCTTATGTGTAAATTCACTTTTTAGGAAAAAAACATTCATAACCAATTTAAATCAAGACTACAATAGATTTATAAACAATCTAGCATCTCAATTTTCCTTGAAATCTTCCATATTTATCAAATATCCTGTCCTCACATCTCTTCAAACAATTTTCAGCTTATGTATCAATCCTTAAGTTAGATACAAGAATATCCTTTCTCCTCAAGCATTGCCAAGAATTTGACTGATTTGATCTGTTTTCAGAAGTTAAGTTATATTGTTTCCACAAGAAACAAGCACAATGTCAATGGTATAATGAAGACAAAAGATATTTTATGTGAAAGATAAAGTAATTGGGAGAGATAAAGAGAATTCTATTAATGAAATTGTACTGAATGCCTTATCTTTTAGCCAAAGTATTCAAAACATGCAAATAGTTTGTTTAATAAGATCTAGTTCAATCAGTATTCAGGAAACAATGAACAGAGCATGGTTATGCGTCATGGGACTTTTAAAATGAACTGTATCTCTTCTGTTGGAGGGAGCAGTAGATACAGTAGCTTCTGATGGCTGGAAAATCATTCTAGGTCTCTTTCATGGGGGAAGGGAAATGCAGGTTCTCCTCCATGACTTCAAAGCCCCCATGGTGTATCTGCTTACTGAGTGTGTCTGCTCTTCCTCAGGCCAAAAGTCACAAAAGCATATTTTGAAAGCAGTCAAAAAGTTGTGTAGAGTTAATAGATTGGCTTTAAATTTAGGCTCAGGTACTTACCAGCAATATGACCAAGAACAAATCATTTAACTTAAACAGAGTTTTGTTTTCATTTGCAAAATGAACCATGTGCAAAGGTTTTTATGATGATAAATAATATAGTGATGTACATCTTCTTCCTTTTACTGTCACCTGTAGGGATAACTGTATTTTTTTATTAGAATGCATTATACATATGTGAGTGTGTGTGTGTGTGTGTGTGTGTGTGTGTGTATAACCCAAATAATAGTTTCAGGTAACAATATTTAACCTTATTATTTGAGAAGCTCCCTGATGATTTTCTATTCTATACTATCCTATTCTCTTTCAGTTTTAAAATGTTCTGGTTGTGACCCACTACACCGATTTCCTAAGGGTATGAAATTCACATTTTGGAAAGTACAGACCTAATTATCTGGCTCAATAGGCATTAAATTTTATCCTTCCTCTTTTTTCTCTTCTTTCATCTCTTTCCATAGTTTTCAATGATGTTCATGGTTATGCAAATAGTTGTTCTATATGTTATATGTCATTTTTCTCTAGCTGCTTATAAGAAATTATCACAGTGTGCCTATGATATGCCTAGGCTTATGTGTGTGTGTGTCTTTTACCAAACTTGGTAAGTTTTTTATACCATGTCTTCAAATGCTTTTCCTATCTTATTCTGTCTTCTCTCTGACTCCAGTTGGTGCTATGTTAAACATTTTGCTGCTGTTCCACAGGATCTTGAATGTTCCATTTAAAAAAAACCAAAAAACAAAAAAACTTTTTTCTTCATTTTGCACATTTTCTCTTTCTTTAGATTGGGTTATTTCTAGTGAGCTATCTTTAGTTTCACTAATTCTTTTCTTTCTCCTCTCCTTTCTATTGAGTTTAATGAACTTTTCATTTTAGATTTTTTTCATTTTTCATATTTTCATTTAGTTTTTTTTACACTTCCATTTAATTCCCTTTATTTGTTGAACACAGAATAACTGCTTTTTAAAAACTGTTATCAAAGTACCATTGGTTTACACAGTTGATAGTATTTTGTAAGTACATACCCTCCCCCTCCACCAGGTGCAGTGCGGGACACCCACCACCACAACTGCCCTCGTTTGCTGCCATAGTCCATTCATTCTCTCCCCATTTTGTCTTATGCTCCTCCCACCTCTCTCCCTGGATGCCTCAGTTCTATGGCCTGCTTTCAAGGGTTAGTTTTTAAGTTTGACTTTATCTCACTCATTGTTTGGTTTCTCTATATTCCACATCTGGAAATACCTTCTTTTAAACTCCCTGTTTTACAATTTCAGAGTCAGTGAGGGATAAATAAAACCTGTTGACTGTCCTTTTCTTGTCATATTTTCTTTGTTCTTGTATATCAAATAATTTTTAATTGTCCTGGAGATAGTGAATGCACAATTATGTGTTACTTAATGATGTTTTAGTTAATGATGGCCCACATATATGAGTGGTCCCACATAACCATCTAATTACACTCTGCCTGACTAATTACACTCTGATATTGGCACAACAATGGAGTCACCCAATGACACATTTCTCAGAACTCATCCCTGTTTTTAAGTGGCACATGATTGTAAGGTATTGCTGAATTTAGGTTTTGTTGTATATGTCCAAAGCGTGGTGATATTTCATTTTAGCAGGTATGCAATTGAGTTAGCCTCAGATTTGGCCCTTATGTTCAATAACTTAGCTTAGAGCTATGAAAATTCCTACGTTAGTGATCAAGTATTGAAGAGGGACATCATAATCAACTTGGTATTCATTCTGTATGTTTTAGTTTTCCCCAAGATAATTACTATATAATTATAATTATATATAAGTATTGCCATTCATAACTACTCAGAAAACCTTGGCGCATAAGATGCTTTGACAATGAGGAAGTTTGAGAAATGTATTAATATTATGAAGTTGTAAAGGTAGAATTTAAGGTGTTCCTAAAAACTTTGTTTCAAGGACTTTATAATTATAGTGGAAATGCAATGAACCAATGTTTAATTTTTAACACATACATCAAATTAACAACTTTTCAAAAATGCCTTTGACTCATATCATCACATGTATATTCAATCTGAAGATTTGGAAAAGGAATGCCATATTTTGGCATCTCTGCAAAATCTTTATGTTTATACAAAATTCAGCTGTTAGTATAAAAACAGCTCTGAAAATAGAAACCTTTTAAAATAACGTAGGTATGAGGAGATTGGATGATACTAGGCTCCTGGAATTTGAAAGCTGTGCTGCTGAAGACATGGGTGAGCATACACAGAGTGGATGTAAATAGAGACACATAATTTGAGATCACTCAGCAGACATGGCCTGAATTACTTGGAAGTCATCAGTACTGATGAGGCACTAACTGCATTCAGGTGCACTTCAATCAGAACTAGATTATACCATTAAAATTAATGAAGCATTAGAAGACTTTAATGAGTGAAAGAAGGTTGGTTTTAAAGTCTTTTATGTATTTTATTCATTTGAAAACAATTTGGTTGACAGTGTAATCACACCTCTCCTGTAGGCAGGTAAAAAGTTTTGGTTATTAAGGATTTTAAATAACACACTATAGTCAACACACTGGCACATCTTTTCAACATTTAATTTAAATGACCTATTGCTTTAGCTTAATTTAAACAGAAAGCAATGTATCTGTCTTTTACCAGACTGTTGTTTTATTAGAAACAAAACAGTTGTTTTCTCTCAGATCCCAGATTTTCTCATTATACAACTGAGATGTTAGTTTTTCCTCTTTTAAGCTGCTCACAGTTTTCTAAGCAGTGAGGTCCCTGTTTAGTCTTAGGAAAGTATTCATCACAGAAAGTCCAACCACTTTCAAATAAAGCTTCACTAAGAGATTGAACAGAATTCTAAATTGGGCAGGAAAAATGAATTTTTAAATATGCATGTTAGCATTATCCAACAAATAATAGTGCAGACATTTTAATTTCTGAATCCAGATAAATTTAATGTTAGCCTCCATAACTTTCCTTAAGCATATTACTGTTCAACAGTATTCATATATAATTATAATTAACATATAGGTATTACTACTCATTACTATTTGGAAAGCTTTAGAGCATAAGATGCTTAATAAGTAGTGGCTATTTTAAAATGCTTTGTGTTTCACTAATAGTGATATAAATTCAAGTCAATAACTGATTTTTGTGATGAGAGAGGGAAATCAAATTGATTCTTAAATTTAAGAACAGCTCCTTAAATCAAAGTGGTGATGAAAATACCATTCATACTATGCAAAATATTAGTTTTTCTATTTTTAAAATTCTTAGAATCCATACATAAAAATGAACATTTTGATCATTTTATAGTTCACTGCAGAAAGCATACTCACACTGCTGTATTAACCACCACCACCATCCTAACTATATTTTTA
This sequence comes from Condylura cristata, assembly GCF_000260355.1. NCBI lineage: Eukaryota > Metazoa > Chordata > Mammalia > Eulipotyphla > Talpidae > Condylura > Condylura cristata. The sequence continues at coordinate 32,771,751 of NW_004567108.1, read as the reverse complement.
AGACAAATACTCAAAACAGGAAAAGCAGCAACACATATAGATGGAAGAGTGTATATTCATATGCACTCTTCAAGAAGTCCCCCTGTCTGGTTTGTTCTCCTGCTCCCAGACACACTTTCAGATAGCTAAAGCCATCAACATGATGCAGCTATAGTCTATGTGAAAACATGCTAATGATTTCCATATTGAACTGCTCTGGGCACACCTAGGTACAACCCCACATTTACCTTTCTTAATTTACCCTTTTGGGTATTACTGACCTAGCTATCTCCCAGGTTCCTCTGGGGTGTGGGCTGTGTCCAATTTATCTTTATAGAGCTTACCATCATCATATGTTTCCAGAATATGTACAAATTTGATTTGTTCCTTTTCCTGGTTCATAAATGTTTCTTAAAATATTAGTGGGAGCCCTTTTCCCATAATTGCTTTGATTCTTTGTAAAGTATTTGTGTAAGTTACCTATCCAGCTGCCCACCCTGCTCCCCTCTGTGTGTGTGCCCATAAGTGTAAATACACCTCATTTACACGAAACATTTCATCTTATTAGAGACAGTGGTTCAACTGAGCATTTTTGACTCCTCCCATTACCTCCCCTAACCCTTCTCTCCAGTGGGCTGTGACATTTTCTATTGTGAAGTTTTCCTCTACCAGGAAGAATGATTCTATCTATAGTCCGCTGCCAGTGTGATTCCTTAATTATGGCTTTAGTAGTGGTTTACAAGTCTGTATATCTTTTTTTTTTTAAGATTTATTTATGCATGCAGAACTGCGCTACACGCCAGAGGTGCAAGGGGTGAGTGGATTCACTAGAGACAGAGTGGGAAACAGAACAGGTGGATCTACTGACATACACTGCTGAGGGGAGCAGCGGTTGAGTCAGGAGAGGTCTGCTGTACTATGTGGGTCAACTCCCTTGCTGGGAATCGAACTCATGCTGCAGTGGCTGCATTAGCTTCTTAGTGCTGTGTTTTAACCTGTTGCACCACCAGGGAGGGCCTTAAGTCTATATATCTTAACTTCACAGGCTGTTGGTTATAAAAGGCAAGGGCTCTGTCATTATCTAGCATTTAGCTACAAATAGCGGATACCAAGAATGTTTTCCTCAAATCTTCTGTTCACTAGAATTTTATAAGTAATCAGTCTTCCCATTCTTCCATTTGAAGGGACAGTCTAAGGCCCATGTGAGGTCACATTCTTCAGATATACAGATGGGAGGAAGTACTTATTTTAGAGAAGAGAACTTGCAAATCTTACCACTTATAATTTAAATTTAAGTATTAATTTAAAGCACTTGACACTAAAAGCCTGATTAGGAACTTGAATTTGAGAGACATATCAGAAGAGGGTGAGATAAGAATCATAATATTGTTTTGTCATTAATGTTTCTAATGCTATTATTTCCCAGGTTTAAACAAAAATTATAAAAATCAAGTTTTGTCACAGAAGAACACAAACTTCTATTATTCCTACTTTATTGCTTAGCAATCTCAAGCAACTTCCATTAATGGCATTCTCCTCTAGTCACTTCAGAAGCTATTTTCTTTCACTTCTGAATAAGCACTATTGCTTGTATCTTTGTTATTAAGAAAACCAACATTACAAAGAAAATATAGGGCCATCTCCATACTCATGTCTTATAGTGAAATAATCTGTCATTAGCAGTGTGTCTGTTTTATGACAACCCATATGACCTGACACTTCATTTCTTGACCCATAAAACTAGAATACAGAATTTAAAATGTACATTTATATGAATATACATATAATCAAAAATTCTCAGGTGTTATCTCAAAACTTCCATATATTAAAAAACTCTTTAAGGGACTGATTCTAAATGTAATGTATACTTATTAAATAACATTTAAGGAGGGGGGGAGCAGAAAAGAACTACATTTCATTGCCCTTGACCTTACTGTCAGAGTCATAAAGCAGCATAAAGTAATCACTGATAGAATTTTTTTAAAAAGATTTATTTATTTAAATATTACAGAACTGGGGTACAGGCCAGAGATGCAGGGGTGGTGAGGATTCACCAGAGACAGTGGGGAGCAGAACAGGCTGACTGACGAAGTACACTGCTGAGGGGAGTAGTGGGCTGGTCAGGAGTGGTCTACCTCTCCCTATGTGTATCACCTCTGGGGCAGGCGGGGATTGAACTCATGCAGAAATGGCTTTAGCTTCTTACTACTGTGCTTTAACCTGCTGCCACCAAGGAGGGACCAATTTTTTTTTTTTTTAAGGAAGAGGTTCTTAGAATGTCACTGATCAGGACCTTATTTGCAAGAGCAGGACCATTCTTTACTTTCTCCTTCTCTCGTTTTCTAGTCTAATGAATTTCTGCAAGTGTCCAGAGGGTTCTGAATACTGCAATGGGTACATTTTTAGTCTCTATATCTATTTTATGATATATATATTATATATATACACACACACATATGAACTAAACAACTATTTAGAGTTCTTCATTGCTTAAGATCTAAAGGATAAAATGCAAACACATTAATTTAGTATTAAAAACATTTTAATTTGGCAAAATCTGGTCCCAGCCCTCCTTTTTAGATTCACTGTGCTCCATTTCACATTACTCTCCAGCCGAGAAGGTTACTTTGAAGCTTAGCACACCAGAGTTTGGTCTCAGCTAAAAGGTGGGCTCACCCAGACTGGGCTTGGCTCTCCAGGTCCTGCACCCACAGTCACTTTAGCCAGGTTGCCAAGCATCTCTTAGTTCAAATCCCGATTTACTTCTTACTGGATAAACTGCTTCAGTTTTATGAACTGATTTCTTCATTGCAAAATTTATAAAACAATTCATCTAACTCTTAGTATATTGGGTCTATTAATTTGGTAATTAATGTATTCACTGCCTATTTAATGAGAGTAAACTCTTAGTAGTAGTAATATTTTCTTCAGAATCCTAAAGGATTTATATAGCCTCAATTCCCATAACTAAATTACTAATCTTTACGTGATGTACTTCTAGAAAATCAACTTGAGGTCATGTCCTTCACTTCCAAGAACAGCTTTCTAGTACTCTGTAGGACAAGTATTAGTTGAATGCTTCTCTTTAGTGCCCTCTAGTGGCGTACGTTATGTGCACTTGTCTGGCTATGAAAGAAAGCCTCTATGAAATGTGACTACATAAGGTGCTGAGAATCTAAAGTCAGCTGGTTGAGAACATTATGGTAAGAGGAGCACTAGAAAACATTTTTATTTTCTAGAAACTTCCTTTATTGAAAGGAAGTTTAAGTAACTTCCTTTCAATAGTTTATTATATCTCCATATAATATCATGTAAAATCTTCCCCATAAGACCACAAAACCTAGAACATTTGTCCAATTTAACTACTCCAAATCCCAGTACAGTCATCTGTGGGTCTGGTTCAAAATCATTGAAGTAAAACAAATATCAGAATAATACAAGTTATATACATTTTTATGTTTTTTTTTTAATATTTTTTTTAAAGATTTATTTATTCATACAGAACTGGAGTATAGGCCAGAGATGCGGAGGGTGAGAGGATTCACCAGAGACAGAACAGGCAGATCAACGAAGTACACTGCTGAGGGGAGCAGCGGGCGGGTCAGGAGAAGTCTGCCTCGCCATGTGGATCACCTCTGGGGCAGGCGGGGATCAAACTCGTGCGGAAGTGACTTAAGCTTCCCTGCGTCACCAGGGAGGGCCTTATGTTTTGTTTTGTTTTGTTTTTTTTAATTTATTTGTGCATACAGAACTGGGGTACAGGCCAGAGGTGCAGGGGCGGTGAGAGGATTCACCAGAGACAGAGTGGGGAGCAGAACACACAGATCAATGAAGTACACTGCTAAGGGGGGCAGTGGGCTGGTCAGGAGAGGTCTACTGCGCCATGTGGTCACCTCCAGGGCAGGCAGGGCTCGAACTCATGTGGAAGTGGCTTTAGCTTCTGAGTGCTGTGCTCCAACCTGCTGCGCCACCAGGGAGGGCCCATTTTTATGTTTCTTAATGCATAATCTTTCCTCTTAAAGAAAACTGGGTCAGGGCCCTCCCTGGTAGCTCAATGGATTAAAGCACAATAGCACTGCAAGTGAGCCGCAGTCACTTCAGTGTGAGTTCAATCCCCAGCCCTGGAGGTGACCCATGTGGCGTGGCAGCCCTCTCCTGATCCACCCACTGCTACCCTCAGCAGTGTACTTTGTCAGTTTGCCTGTTGTGCTCCCCACTCTGTCTCTGGTGAATCCTCTCACTGCCCCTGCACCTTTGGCCTGTACCCCAGCTCTGTATGCAGGGTATAGATGCTTTAACAAGCATCGTGACACAGTTATTCTTTATATAGTTAACAAAATCATGCTGAGCATCAACTATACCAGGCAATGGAGATATAATAAAGAACTATGTGATTGATTTGGCAATTACAGATTTAAAAAGTATTGTAAAGAAGTATATGATGCTGTGATATGACAGCTGGGGATTGATTTAGTTTAGGGAAAGCAATTTTGGAAGGTTTACTTGAGAATAAACTGTTGAAAGCCTTGAAAGGTGAAAGAAATGAATGAATCAAAGAGAATACAAAGAGAATAGCACATGTACAGTCTGGAGGTACATGTGGCATTTGAAAAACTGAAGGAAGGCTCGTATGCTTGCAGCTCCAAGAAGAGGGTGAAGTTGTACAGGTGAAGCTAGTAAGTAGGAAGGGACTCAATGCCATGTTAAGGAGTTTGAACTTCACCATAGAACTATGGGAAAATGAAAGGCTATAAGTCAAATGTGCAACAATCTGATTTACATCTTCAAAATTCACTTGGTGAAGAAATGGAAAACAGATTTGAGGGAGTGGAGCAAGAACAGAAGCCCAGACTAGCTGCCAGTAATTCAGGACAAGGTAGGTAGCAGATAAGTGGACAGACGTATAGAAGAGGTAAAGTGAATCAGCACATTGCTGGGAATGGCAGTAGGGTCCTAGTGAACTGTGGATGTGATAGTGCCATCTTATCCACTAGGAATAGCTGTTTGGGAGGTTTCATGGACATGAGTTGTTTAGTAGACTTGGATTTTCCTCTTAAAAAGATATTTTGTCTACAAGTACAGTATTTCATTGAATGTTGAATTAGCATCAAACAGGAGTACCATCAGGCACTGCCCATTACCAAATAACTTTTTAGATAACATTAGTTTATGACATTATGTAAGTGTACATTATTATCCAACATTTATATATGCTTTGAGCTCACCAGCAAATGTCTGGTTGCTATCATCACCATGTAATTGAACCCCTTCATTCTTTGTACCCTTTCCCAACGTCCCTTCTGTTTTGGAAGCCATCAATCTTTTCTGTATCTAGGAGTTTGCTTTTGTCATTTTAAAAAATATTTATCTATTTATGCATGCAGGAACTGGAGTACAGGCTGAGGGGGGTGGAGTGAGGGGCTTCACCAGAAACAGAGGAGGAAGCAGAACAGGCAGATTGACTGGAATACACTGCTGAGGGGAGCAGCGGGTAGGTCAGGAGAGGTCTGCTGTGCCATGTGGGTCAGTTCCCTGGCTGGGGATGGAACTCGTGCTGCAGTGACTAGAGACAGCTTTATGGTGTACTTCAGCCCACTGTGCCACTAGGGAGGGCCCTGCTTTTGTCATTCTATTTAACATTTCACAAATGAAAACATATTTGTCTTTTTCTATTTGACTTATTTCAGTTAATATATTCATATGTTCCATACATGTCAAAAATAGCAAAACTTCGTTCTCTGTATGACTGGGTAGTATTCCTCCATGTATCCTTACTTCTCTATCCATTCATCCACGGAAGGACATTTAGGTAGTTTGATATGTTGGCTATTATAAATAACTGCAAAAAAACGCAGGGTTTTTCAAATTAGTATTTTCATTGTCTTTGAATAAATAACCTTCATAGGGTGGAGCCATCCTTAACTTTTTGAGCAATCTCCATACTGTTTTCCACAGTGGGTGTACCACATTACATTTCCACAGAACAGAAGGGCTCCATTTTTCACCAAAGGTATTTAAAATTTTTCTAACAGTGATGAACTTCCACTATGTTAATACCTTTACTTTACCTGAACCTGGACAACCCTTAACAACCTCCTTAGTCAATTTCACCATAGTTTTATTTAAATTCAAAATCCTCTTTTCGAGGAAACCACTCCAGTATCTCCCAGCCCACTCACTTCTCCTTCTAAGCTGTCCATTTTAAGTCACAGTGATTGAGTACTCTTCATGTTGGTGTTCCCGTGGCCAGAGAAATGCATTTCAAGAATCAGCGCTCCAAAAGCATTACTTAGTCACCTTTTACCAGCTCTGCGCATGACCCTAACGCCCCGCTGCGAAAGCAGCTCCCGCCAGCCACGGCTGGGCTCGCCGGAAGTGACGCGTTTCAGGGACGTCGCGCATCCGGCCAGAAGAGCCGACGCCACGCCGGACGCCCGGTCTTCTCTGGCTCGCTGACTTTGTTGTAAGGGAGGGTTCGTGCGTGGTAAGAAGCCCCGGACGGCTGAGAGACGTGAGTCCGTGTGCAGCTCCGAGGGGTAGGGTTCGCGAGTGCGTTCCCTGGGAAGTCGCGGAGTACGGACGGACTGGCCGCGAGGCCCCGGAGCCCCCCAGCGCAGGTGGAGTGCGGGCTCCGGAGGCGTGTCCCAGGCGGCAGCGCCGCCGGCGTCTTGGTACCCGGAGCGTCGGCCTTCCCACGTACCCGCCTGGGAAGGATAACACGCCTCTGGGGCGGCTTGGACCCTTTTCTGTGACTGTCGCGGGGTTTGGCGTGTTGCTAGGCGCCATAGGCTCCGCCCCTCAGCTGTGTGGATGGGGTGTTTCAGAGGGCAGGGATTGAGAGTTTAACACAGGCTTGGTGCCCAGATGCTGCCCTGAAAAGGGCGACTTGATAATAACAAGTGAAGATTTTAAATCTTTGGGATGGAAGTTAATTTACGCCCTGGCTCGTAGAGAGAAGTCTCACGTCAACCGTAACACTGTTTTTGTATCTTTATCAGAGCCTGCCGGTAATGTTGTAATGACTGGCTTCCCTTCAAAAGACACGATTTCTGTATACTGATTTGCTTTGTAAATTGTTTGCATTGATTTGGTAGACTAAGCGAGAAGAGTGGGAGAAAGTATCCCAGGTACTTAAAGATAGGAAAATAAACGACCGGGAAAACTGCAGAATTTGGGAAGAATTAACTTCATTCACTGATTACTATGCAATTTGAATTTTCAAAATAAATGGTTCACATTTAAGCAAGTACTTATATACCCGCTTTTATGTTGTTTTACTGGTGTAGTAACTTTTCTGGCAAGAGCTAGATTTTTATGCAGACATATCTATGCAGCATATTATACAGTTAAATATATCTAAAGTGAAAAAATTAAGTAATTAATGCTTTTAGTACATAGGCATATGTGATATAGCATATATCTTTAGCTTATTTTTTCTAATTTTTTTTTTCTACGACTATCCAGCCATATTTGTCTTAAAGATTGATAAGGTACCTCTGATGCAGCTATGACCAGGTGGGCGCGAGTTACTACCACAAATAACAGGAGACCCTTATCTGCAACATCATGGGAGGACATGAAGAAGGGTTCCTCTGAGGGAAACAGCCAAAGCTCACCAAAGAGTAAACACTTTGAAGCCAATAAGCTGTCCCTGAAAAATGATGCACCCCAAGCTAAACACAGAAAGAACAAAAAGAAAAAGGAATACTTAAATGAAGATGTGAATGGATTTATGGAATACCTAAGAGAGAACTCACAGCAGGCTCACAATCGGGAGGTGATAGCAGCAGATAGTCAGGAAGTAAGGGAAGAAATAGCAGTTGCTTTAAAGAAAGATAGTCGTCGGGAAGGAAGACGATTAAAAAGACAAGCAGCAAAGAAAAATGCAATGGTAAGGTTATCACTTCTACCAAAACATTACTTTAATGGCTGAAAACAAATTTATACTCTTCACACATATATATCTTTTATTTCAGCAGAGTGATTACTGTTATGTACTAGATGTATGAAGTATCTTTTTGAGGGCCAGTATTAACACTGGGATTTCTTTCTCAACTCTCTGGCACTTGTTCTACTAATTAATTATAACACAACAAAGATGGTGATGTTATCCCCATATCATAGATAGAAAATACTGAAGTGCAGATAGGTTAAGTATCTTGTTGAAAATCACTCATCAAGTAGCAGAGGTTAAAACATATGCTCTCTTTAAAACATAAGCTTCCACCCCAGCCTTCCAATAGCCTATTTTAAACAGCCATTTAAAGAGATCAAAATAAAGAAGGTGGTTGATCTGTGTGGTCTTTTTACTTGGGAGCGATATTCTTTTGGTTTTCTCCATGAAAAGCCGAGGATAGAAAGGAGGTCTAGTAAGGATCACATCAGTCAGTAACAGAGCAGAATAGTAGCAGTTTAAAGTCTTTGTGACTCTAGCTAGCCATTGCTCCCTGCCTCCCCAAATTGTACTTGTACTCAGGAATGTCTAGGTGCTATGGGTTTATTTCTGTATTGCTGAGCCCTAGGTTTTGAGCTGTCAGAAGCAAGAATGAAATAGCATATACTTTCCCAAGTCTTCTAGCTGGATATTCCAGAAAAATCAGGATTTATTGCCAGTTACTACACTTTCTTAAAAAATAGAATTACAAATCATAAGCACTTTGTGCAATTATATGTTCTATTTTAACCATTAAATTTGCTGTTTTTACAAGCTTATGCTTAATTTAAAAATCCAAGAAATACATATACCGTTTCCGTTTTAAATCACATGCTCTTGGTATATGATAATGACACTGATGTCCTTATTGTTAAAAAGAAAAAAAAATCATAGATAGTATGGAAAGCACCAAACTATTATTCAGTTTTATGTTGGAACTAAATCATCTCAAAATAAATTGTCCTCTAAAATGTATTCTGTATGTATTTTAAAAATGAAAGCTGTCTATTTTTGGATAATAAGGATGATATAATAAGAAAATATTTTTTGGTATGAACCCCTTGGTTATGTATGATTGAAATCATAATTTAAGTGAAATCATGTGACCCAAAGTGTTAATACTAATTTTGAGTGATAATTTTTATTATGTGTATGTTCTGCACAAAACTCAGTTAATCTAATATAGATATCTCCATTAGTCAAATGATTACTCCATATTTGCTTAATTCTTTTAAGCAGTTAACTTTTACAAAGCCATTTTAGGACTTTTTTTTCTAAGATTGATGGATTGTGGATTGAGGGTCTTTTAAAGCACTGAGACTTTCTAATGGAAATGACATTTCATTGTTTAGGAACATGTAAAACTGTTTTTTTCTACAGACAAAGTATTGAGACTTAAAAAGAAGAAGTAGGAACCTTTAAAATGAGAAATGTTTTCAAGAATTTTTGATAATAAGAATTACTAAAGCTTGCAACTTTTGCATTGTTGAAACTCATATTTTGTTTTCCCAGCTGTGTTTCCATTGTAGAAAACCCGGGCATGGGGTTGCAGATTGCCCAGCTGCCCTTGAGAATCAAGAGATGGGCACTGGAATCTGTTACCGTTGTGGATCCACAGAGCACGAAATAACCAAGTGCAAGGCTAAAGTCGACCCCGCTCTTGGTATGTTGTTTCCCTGTCAGCTTTTGGTGTGGCGACTGGGGAAAGTGGTCACTGAAGAGCAACTGGGGAATTTTTTTGTTGACAGCGTTTGTTTATATGTATGCTGCTTAATATTTTGAAGCATATGAGTTTAAATTTTAAGTTATATATTAGCAATATATAAAGAAATATATTTTCTATCCAGAGTACTTAGAAATATTTATATATGTAACACACACATATAGATATAATAAATACAATATATGTAACATGAATATATATTATAAATATTATAAATAAATATAACTACTTAACCGGAACTGTTGATCTTATAGGTGAATTTCCTTTTGCAAAATGTTTTGTTTGTGGGGAAATGGGGCACCTGTCCAGATCTTGTCCTGAGAATTCCAAAGGACTTTATGCTGATGGTGAGTACTATCTGTTAACCCACATATGTCAAAATGGTAAGTTATGCAGAATTAACCGTAAAGATTGTAATTCAGTAAATTCTTGAATAAGTAGCAAAATCTTAAGTTTTTTTATTTTTATCAAATTCTATTCTATGTACTAGACTCTTATACAAATCATATGTAATAAGAGTTGATAGCAGAATACTGCAGATATATAAAATAAGACAATAAGTTGGAAAAAAACTAAGCTCTGCATTTCAAACATTTTGTGCTTTAGCATCTTTTGTGAGAATGTTATAAATATCTACTTTTAAATATGCAGATGCAAAGGGATTATATCTCAAACTAATACTAGATTTAAAAAGTTGTGTTATGCCTTAAGGGGGTGATCTTATACCTCTAAAGAACAATGTTATAAACCAGTTGTTACTTCAATTAAAACAAGAGTTTTGTGAAGATAATCTCAGACTAGTATACTACCATTTTGGCCTTCGGGGCTGATACATGCTATTTGATATTTGTAGTAGTTTTTGTTTCTGAATGCTTTCCTTAGATATAGCATGGATAATTTTTTGCTTAGCTAATGTCTTTTAAGTTCCCACAGTAAAATCTGTGACATCCCAAACTTTAAGGAGACTGTTACCTGTTACTGAGTCATTTGTTAACATGATGACTTTTATCATCAGGTTCTAGCCAGCTCTCATTCATCTCCTGGAGTCTTTTGGAGAAGTCCAGTGAAAAAGTGTAGCTTTTGCAATCAGCACCACCACTTACTAGCTATGGGACTTTGGCCAATTTATTTAACTTCTCTCATATCAGTTTCTTCATGTGTAAAATGGAGATAAAACTGTTTCATTAATTCTGAAATGCACATTTTGGAGTTCAGACTATATTCAACCATGGTGTGTTCCACATAATTGGAAATTTTTCTTTTTTCCTGAAAGGTATATAAAATTATGATGCATCTTATAATCAGTGGTGTCTTATATTTTCAAATTAGGTTTATCTTGAAGAGTTATGAGGATTAAAATATATTCAGGTGCCTCTTGTATTTCACTTTGACATATATAGCAGAAAAGAAGCCTGGGCCTGGAAAATGTTCAATAATTTTAAGGATACAGGTCAATAGGTCAGATAGCATGACTAATGGGCAAATGTAGCTTTGCCCATTAGTCAAGATACTTTTAAAAAAAAATTGCTGCACTGGAACAAGATACTATTGAAAAAAAAAAATTGCTGCACTGGGAATAGTTCAAAGAATTATACCCTATAAAGCCATTTTCCTAAGTCACTTTATGAGTATGGTCATGATTGCTCACTGAACAATAGTGTTTGACCACTAAGTGAATCGCTCATTTTAAAAGCCATGTGTGGTAATTCATACTCTTGGAATGTTACTTAAAAGTAGTCAGTAGGCATTTACTAGAGTTAGCATGCCTGGCAGATAAAAGGTGCTAAACTAAAAATTAATTCATTCTTTTCATAACTGCTCACCTTTATCTGACTTATACAGTAGACTAGGGATTCATAACCATTTTTTTAGCTATTGGCCATTTGAAAATCTGATAAAAACTATAAACCTCCTCAGAAAAATGTATCTGGATACTAATTTTGCTTACAGCTTCAAGAGTTTACACTCTTTTTCTATCTAAGATCCAGGTTTCTTTGTGGTGCCTTTTGGATGCTCCAGGACACAAGTGTGTGTCTTCCATCTTTCTCCTTTTCCCACTTCTTTCATGTAGGCAAGGCTGTTAGAATCAAATAAGATTATTTTAATGAAACATTAAAAGTCCTTTGCATGAGAGATCTTCAGTGCCTTTTTTCTTTTAATAAGGTGGTGGTTGCAGATTTTGTGGCTCTGTGGAACATTTTCAGAAAGATTGCCCTGAAAGTCAGAATTCAGGTAATACATTTGGATCTCTACTTAAAGGGACTTTCTATGCTGTGTTTTTTTGCTGCATTTTGTGATTAACTATTCACAGTTACTGCAGTTTTTAAGGTACCCTGGTCTCCTAGTATAGTGAGGACTTAACTCATTTCTGTCAGCAGTAGATATAGCACTGACCTACTGAGCATTGGTTTCTATGCTTTTCTATGATTTTCACAGGTGGAAAAGAAAGTATTCAGTATGTTCTAGATCACCTTGATTTTATAAAGCATCTTATTCATAAACATTTTTATTTGCAAACTCAAGAATTTAATAACTGCTAATTCTGTTAAAATACTGATTTCTTTAGAGTTAATAAACATGAAAATAACCTTCAATATTCCTATGATTGAGTGTCTTCTTACATACTCTGTACCTGAAGAATTCGGAGTTAATTTCAAAAGCTGCCAAAAGTATTAAAAATGTTTCCTACACAGTGTATATACCAGTAATATTTTCTTCCTAATGGAATACTACCCTTGATCATCAACAATTTCACTTATGTCCTATATTTATGGCAGACTTTTTGGGAAGCGGAGACCATAATTATATTAGTTATATAGATGAGAATGATGATAATCCTGCATGAGAGAAAGTAAGACTTTCTGGACTGTGTATTACTAACCCAATAGTGCTTCTTAGGGGAAAACACATTTCTTTTTATTTTTTTATAGTCACATTATTACATAAATAAGTTTGCCCATTCTTATTTCTTACTCAAAACATTTAAATTTGAAAACCAAGAATTCTCATTTACAATCTAGTCTAAAAGATAAGTCTTCATTACACTGTAGGCAGAGAATGATAAAGTAGAATCTGAATTCTCCCTCCTGGGAGGATTGCCACTTCCCAGCAGACAAGACTGATAGGCAGATGTTGTATAATTCACAGGTGGATTCTTAACACATTTAAAACTGATGCTTCATAAGTCTTGCTGTTTACAGACTCTTGGAATTCATTGACTCTATAATGATGAACTCAGGAAAGAATGAAAGACTTTTCTCATCAATTTATGCATTGCAAAGCAGTTGCTGCATTTCCCTAATTGGGATGAGAAATTGCCTGTGGTACTCTGAAATCAAGGGTTATAATCAATTAAAAGAAATGCTACTTTCCTTTAGTGATGGAGTCTTCTCATCTTGTGATTATTTGCGTGACTCTTTGCTAAACCAGTACCAGTGTAGGTGGATGTGTTTGATTACTGTTTTTCTAACATTCAGACTCTTGTATTTGTCTACAGATCGAATGGTCACAGTTGGTCGCTGGGCACAAGGAATGAGTGCAGACCATGAAGAAATTTTGGATTTGCCTAAACCACAGAAACCCAAAACAAAAACACCTAAAGTTGTTAACTTTTGAACATTAGTACTATTGCTAACTACCATGTCATTGTTATATTCTGAGCAAGTTGGAGCTGGCCTCCCTGGGCCTATATTGTCAGTAGCGGTTTGATCTGGGTGTGGTCCAAAAGTTTGAGTTCCTTGTCCATCAGAAGTACTTCCCACTGTTTAGAGAAAACCACTGAAGGAAAATAGAAGATCTTTAAATTGGATTCTCTGAAAGAACTTTTTTTCAACAGATAGAACTTAGGTATAACTAAGTGTTTATAAACCTGATTGTAACAATCATCTTAACAAAATTATGCATTAATATAAACTACCCTTAAACTAAGAGTAACTGCTTTTGCAGTTGGAAATGAATTTTTGGTTATATTGTTTTCTTGGTGCAAAGTATCGATTTATAATTATTATAATAGATATTTATAAATTACAAAAATCTGTATTTTTAAAATATTGAATAAAGACTCATTGCTCTTGTTCTTCTGAATACCTAATTCTGACTTGCACTAGACATTGTCGACTAGTGTCCCTGTAACAGTCCTTTTGGAAATGCAAAAAATGTGATTCTTTGGTGAAGATAATACAGGAATTTGTAAATTTTTGTTTCAGTTTTGACATAAAATCTCACAAAATTAATAAGGTTAAAACTGAATCATATCTCAATGTATGCTCTTGGTTTTCAAGAGCATATTCTAGACAAAATTCAGTTTGAGGTCTTCAATCAGAATGATGACCCACAACTGATTGTTTATCAAACTTAGCATTTTGCTCATGTTTTTGATAAATTAGGGTAAGAAGCAAATGCCACCATAATAAGAGTTAGAATGCTAATCAGAGATTTATTAGCATCTTTGATGAATTCATAGTCTTTATATGTAATATTTCATTAAGTCTTCCATTGTTTGTATAATGGAATGACTAGTGGATTGTGTATTTCATTTGAAATTTTACCTGATTGGATAGATTTGTAAGTGAAGGACACAGCTGTGATTAGTTACTGAGCCATCAAATCAAAATATTTACCAAATAGGAAAAAAACACTTCTCTGTACAACTCCACTTCTAGTCTTAATAGGAGCTGTTCTTTTATTTTCAGTGAGACAGGAAAACATGACAGAATCCTGCTCAGTCTGTTTAACTGGAGTTAACACAGATCATGCATCTGGAAGAGGACAGCAGTACTGCTTTGGTCATTTAGTCCAAACATACCCAAATCATTTCATCTGTCCTATTAGAAGCAAAAGGTTCTGGAGAATCTAAAACTTGTCAGCTGCAAGATAAGTCTAATTTTTTTATACACTTTTAAATGCAAGACTGTTAGTGCCATTCTTCTTGGGGTTGGTTCCTTTTTTTTTTTTCCAGGTTAATTTCTGCTGTAGTAAAATACAACATAAAATTTACTACTTTCGCCATTTTTAAGTGTATAGTGGCATTAGGTACATTCACTTTACTGCATAACCATCCCTTTCCATCTTCAGAACTTCTATCACTCCATACTGAAACTCTGTTCCTGTTAAAACAGTACTGCTCATTCTCCACCTCCCTACCACCACTTGATACAAAGATCAAACAACATTTTACCTCTACGGAATCATACAATAGCTGTCCTTTGTACTTGGCTTATTTCAGTTAGCATAGTATGTTTAAGGTTAACACTCATCCTTGCATATATCAGGATTTCATTCCTTTTTAAAGATGACAGATACGCATACGCAGTTTTGTATATATTTTTAGTGCCATTTACAAAATACACTCAAGTTAGAAATGTGAAGCTACAAATATTTTTCCCCCTGAAATTAACACGTGAAGGCCCTGGACAATTGGAGCTATAAATATTTACTTTTCACCTTTGGAGAAAAAAAGTAATCACTCCCACACCTCTACCCCCAAAAGTTCTTTCTCTGAACTCCAAAAGTCTTAAGATTTTCAGGATCTTCCACTGCAAAACCTATAAAGACCTACAGCTTATAAGGGCCTCAGCGGCCTTTCATGCCCAGAAATCTCAGAGCCAGGTTCACAGCTAGTATTCCCTGTTGGGCTCTCGAGGTGCCTCTCAGCTGGGCTTTAGTTTCACTGCCCAGGCTGTTGCTAAGAAGGGGATTGGTTCCACCTTTGTTTCCAGAGCTGGACCCCAGAGTTGCAGCCGGTAGCTATACTAGTTGGAGCAACTAGAAGAGCAGTGAGCTGCTGGGATTTTCAGGTACTGTAGGGGCTGAGCCAAGAAGAGGCAGAAACTATAATTAGTTTTAAAGCATTCCATTACCCCCAAAAGAAACATGCTTACTATCATCAGTCACTGCTTCCTAACCCCAACCCTTACGAACACCCTACCAGCCCAGCCTGTGGCAATCGTTAATTTATTTTCATTCTCTGTAGATTTGCCTGTTTTCCTCACAGGAAAGCTTAAAGCAGGTAAGTGACATATTCCTATGAACATTAAAAAAAAATATTTTTGACTGCCTTATTTTAGAAGTGCTCTGCTAGCAACTGGCAGAAACTTGTAGTCATCTGTTCTGCAGCTCTAATCTATACTTCAAACAAATCACAAAGTTCAAGGGGCTATACTTCTTGGTAGAACAAACTTACACAAGAAGATTAGACATCATGAATAACAGCAGTAGCAATAACAGGAAAATTAGCCCTACAAATATTTTGGAATGATCAAATATCGTATATAAATAAGTATGCTTGACAAAGAAATCAGAAACATTGAAGAGTTGAGCAAGGAACAGGAGGCTATTAAAACAGCAACCACCAGATTTGAAAAGTAATCAACTGAAACTTAAAGAACTGAAAATGTAATTGTTGATATGACAAGGCAAGCGAACAGAATAGGAACTGTAAAATAAATTCAACTATATTACAGAGGGACATGGACATATATAGTCTCCTTTACTCCTGGACAATGAATTGAGATAAGCTTGCAGATTTATAATAGAATAAGGAAGAAACAGTATTTTCAAAAAAGGGCCAGGAATTTTCCTATATCAATGAGCATTTGTTACTATCCTTCAAGAAACTTAACATATCCCAAGTTTGTTAAACAGAAAGGTAAACACAATTAGTTGTGACAGTGTACTGTAAAACCTTCAGTGTAAACAGGTTAGGCTCTTGCTGTCACATGGTAACCTTTTTTTCCTACCTTGCTTTGGTGCAAGCAGAGTTCTTTCTGTAAGTTTTGTCACAAATAACATTGCAAGAATATCAGAGAAACCAATGCTTATATTAGTGATGTATAAACAGCAATGTAGTGTCAATGTCTAAGACTAAAAGCTTGTGAGAATTTGACTTCTGAAGTATACCATGGTCCTCTTTTGTCCTACTTTGGGGTAACTGGAAAGTTTTGGAAAGCACAAGTTTTTTATTTTGGGTCACCTGCCTTCTGTGATTTAGAGACTATCAGCTATTTCTGTGTAGCCTCTATTATACATGAGAAAGCAGTTATATAAACTATTGAACTATTTTGCTATTTACATTGCATTGGTAAATAAGGTTTCTTAGGCTAGTACTGCATTTTGTGGGAGTGGATCATTGTGTTGAGCACCAATTATGGCTTGCAACCCTATGATTGACTCTGTTTATGTATATAAGGACTAGAATGTCAACAAAAATGAAAATAGTTTTCAGAAAAGATGTTAAACATCTTTTCAGTAAAAGTATTACATGTACTTTAAACACAAAAAAATAGATTTAAAAGAATTCATATAGAAAAGACCTTACCTACAAGAAAAGAAAAAATTCACTGCTTTTCTAAAGCAACAATGAAAGCAAGCAGAAATCTTCAATATACTAAGAGAAAATAATTTTCAATACAGAATTACATGAAACTATATTTAAAGAATGAGGGACAGATAAAGTAATTAGAAGGTAAATAGAATACTACCAATAGCTACTTACTAAAACTAAATGTTTTGGGCAAAAGCAGTCTTATCATATATAAGGTCTAAGATGCAAGGAAGAATAGAAAGCACATACATTAGCATATACATAGATAAACAAAGACTTAAAAGATTAAAAGTAATGTGTAATTTGTGGGTAGTGGTAGACTATAATATAGGAGAGTGGATTAAGTATTTCAAATTCTTTATAGTCTTGCAAAGACAAGATATACATAACAAATTTTAACTTTAAATTGGGGAAGACGTTAAAAAAATACATATTACATGCCAGACAATAGACTAATATTGAGTCTATAACAATGAATAAAACAGAAGTCATACCTCTACAAAACTTTCATTCTAATTAGGGATGGCAGAAAAAAAATAGATAAAATATATATGTTAGATTATCAGTATTAAATAAAAGTGGAGAGGAAGTTCTTGGGCGTCAGGGAGAGAGGATTTCCATTTAGAAAGGAGGCTTTAAAAAGTTTTAGAAGATATTTGAGTAAAAACCAGACAGTTGAAGGAGTAAGCCCTATTATCTTGATGTGAAATGCAAGTGTAAATGCAGTTAGTGAGAAAGGAACATGCCAGTTGTAGTTGAAAAGCAAAAGGCCAATATGACTGGAAAAGAATGAAGGAGAAACTTGGAGAAGATCAGATAGTTAGCAGGGGTCATATCTTATAGGCTCTACCAGTTAATTCCGACAGTGTAGCAGTGACAGTGTCTTGGAAGCATACAATAACAAGCCCTTATTTAGCTCATGCTTGTGAGTCAGAGGCTAGGCTTACCTGAATAGCTCTGCTAATCTCAGTGGAGTCTGTTCTCACACCCATACAATGTTTGGCTTGAAATTGGCCATTCTAAGCTGGATTTAGGTTAAGGAGTTCTGGGTCTGTAAGACTTACTTTCTGGGACCAGCAGGTTAATCTCCATATATTTTACTCATGACAGTGGCATGGATGTGTTTGCAAAACACTTTTCAAGTCTTTGGTTACATTATGCCTGCCAATGTTCCCTGGATGAGTCACACATTCAAACTCACAGAAGAGGTAGGATAGTACACTCCACTCATGGACATGGGGATGGTGTTGGGGAAGTGAACATTTCTGAAAAATAATCTCATGTACCACATAGCCTTGTAGAACATTGTGTGGTACTTTATGTGATACTAAATTATTCATGACTTTTGAGGAGAAATGAGATGATTACTAAGCTGAAGGGAGGAACAGAACAAAAAGGTTATAAGCCAGATGAGAGATTATTCACAATAGGGTGGAAGTGGTGGAGGTGGCTAAAACGGGTCAGGTTCTGATTCTATGCAGATTAAAGCTGATCAGATTTACTGAAGGGGCAGGTGGAGTTCTGGGGAGTTACGGAAGGAAGGGTGGTAGAAAAAAATGTGTTGGAAATACTGACTTTGAAGTGATTATTAGTGGAAATAATAAATTGGAGAAATTTGGACTAGAGACATAGATTTGGGGGTCATTGTCAGGTAGATGACTTTTGAAGCCCAGAGACTGTGCATTCAACAGAGAGTGGCCATGGACGGTACCCTAAGTTAGTGTAATCATGGTTATGGAAACTTATTCTACTGGAAGCAAAGAAATTCCTGAAGCAAAGGAAGAATTGAAGCCCTAGAGAAAGTAAAAGAAATTATTCTTTGGCAGGAATAGGGATGTTTCATCCATTATAATAGAAGAGGCGGAGGGATGTGGAAGATGCATAGATGAGCATATGTGAAGACTCCTACCTAATCATCTATATTTTGTCAAAGTATTTTCTGAGATTCCTGAGCTGGAGGAGACATGAGAAGTTGAAAGAAGAGGAAGCTGTGTGAATAGTAACCCTGTAAGAAAATGTAGTAGGATTATCAGTGTCCTGAATGCTGTTGAAATTTGTGGTTAGAAATTTTAAGTGAGAACAGTACACAGTTTTCAGATGTTCCATTCACATGGGTGAGACATTTTGAATTATTTAACCAAGTTTGTGATTTTGCAGACCAGCTGAATGAAAGATGAGTGATATGGGTGTTTTCCAGGGGGTGATTCTGTAATGAAGGACCGTGGAATCAAAGCCTGGTAAGGGAAGAAGGGAGGGCCTAAGGGGTAATGAGCTATGGAAATCATAGTGACACTAACTTCAATCTGTTTTCAAATGTCCCTAAAAAGGGCACAAAATGAGGAAGGGAAAGGTGGCAGCAGTAATTTTGTAGGGTATAAAGTATAAAGGAAGGAAAACATTTGTAATCTGATATTTTTCTGACTTTTGAATCTAAAGGTGGGTTACTGCCAAGAACTGTGAAGGGTCTGAGATTCTTAGTAAGCCAGTGAGTTAGCTTGCTGTTGTTTCATGGATGTTGACAGAAGAATTCACTTCTCCTGGTTTTGAGACAAAGGACGGTACTATTCAAAGCAAGCAATATTGTGTTGCTTCCCTTTCCTCCCAAGTCCCAGAAGGAGTCATGAGGACCCTGGCGGCTGCTGTAGACTTACTAGATTTGTGTCAGAGCTGCGGAGCCCAGGACTTAGCACTCTGTGAGGGAGTTGGAAACACTTTAGCAAGCAGCAGTCAAGTTAAGTCCCCTCCACCAGAAGTGAGTAGTTAGACCAGTGTGTGGTCACCTTTAACTTCTTAGTTGCTATGTAACTAGTATGTGCAGCCCATCTGGGCCCATGAAACTGCCTGTCCCAATATTTTAATACCTCTAAATGTCTGAAGTAAATCAAAAAGGACTTACTAGTTTCCATTTTAATAATTTAGAATCATATTTATTCCTTAGCATATATTGTTCAACATATATTTTCAAAAATACTCATCAGTTTACCAATAAAAAATTTCAAGATTATCTTTGAGATATGCCATGAAAAATGTGAATAGAACAATGAGAGAGGACAATATAAAAATACACTGGTTTTATTTCTTTTAGAGGTGTTTGAGTAAAAGAGTAAACAATATTCAGTTTTCACATTTTCCCACTATATTTCTTCTTTCAAAAGAGAAAACTGAATACAGATTAGAAACCCAATTACATTAAATCCAGGAAGAATTAATAGAAATCACTTTCTTTCCATAATCAAAAAGTTTAGTCCTGCTAGAAGCATTTGAAAACTCTTACCATCAAGAAAGTCATGAAATCTCGAGTGTTCCTTAAGATATTTTGATACTCCAAAGGGAAAAATCTGAAGCTTGACTTAATTTTTTTTTTTTTCAATAGCATTTATTTGTACATACAGAACTGGGGTACAGGCCAGAGACTCAGGGGCAGTGAGAGACTTCACCAGAGACAGAGTGGGGAGCAGAACAGGCAGATCAACGAAGTACACTGCTGAGGGGAGCAGCGGGCGGGTCAGGAGAGGTCTGCCACGCCATGTGGTCTCCTCCGGGGCAGGCGGAATTCGAACTCATGCGGAAGTGGCTTTAGCTTCTCAGTGCAGTGCTTTAACCCGCTGCGCCACCAGGGAGGGCCTTGACTTAATTTTTAGGGAGCAAAGAACCAGTCATATTTGCTTAAAGGTTGACCACCAAAGATAGCAGAGAAAGGCTATCTTTAATTTAGGTGCCCTTAGTTATCTCTCACTCTATTCTGGCATTTCTAGTTTCTCTGTTTTTTTTTGTTTTTTTTTTTTGTTTTTTACCTCCCAGAAAACATCAGAAGCATTCCCGTGCTGAGCAGGAAATGCACTGCAACTAGAGATCACCATGGCTCAGCCTCTGTGCCTGCAGGGATTTTTCTCAATTGTCCCTCCATGAAGCCTTCCCGGACCATCCCACTAAGCAACACCTCTACTGCCTCCCCTGCACTCATATTAACCCTATCTTATTTTCCACATAATTCTCATCTCCTAATATTCTGATCAATAGGCTTCTCTTCCTTACTGAATCCATGTTGCCTAGGAATGTCTAGCATAAAGTGGGATCTCAAATATTTATCAAGAGAATGAAAGTATGGTCAGATATATTTCCAGTAAGAAAGAAATGCAAACCTAAGGGTCATTGCTGAATTGGTAACAGTAAGGCCTAGGCTATTATGGCATCGTTTCAGGCAGTAGATTTTAGCTTCTTGGGATGTCCTAAGTAGAACTTGAGTGTATTGCTGTCTTTTCCTGTGTCACATTTTTTGAAGCTTCTTTGGTCCAGGAGTTCCAAGATGAGTACTTTAATGTAGACCATGTTGACTGAACCAAGAAACAGTCAGGTGGGTGAGCCCTATGTGTTTTTGTTCATAAGAACTTTAGAAAGATAGGAAGGATTGTTTAGTATGACAATAAGTGAAAATGGGAAAATAATAGGTCCTTTGGTGTTTAGGATTCTGGAACAAAACAAACAGATCAACACTAAAGAATCTTCTGTGATGGTGTTAATGGTCACTATCCATTATGGTAGTCACTTAACCACATGTGATCTGAAGAACTGATTTTTAGATTTTACTTAACTTCAATTGTAACAGCTACATATGGCTCGTGGTGTCCAGGTTGATCTGTGCAAGTATAGACTTTGCCTTTATTATAAATTAGAGTGGGCAACATCCCTATCTCTAAAAGTCATCCAGCTAAAATTACTCTTTTCAGTCAATCTCACAATGTTTCTATTACTGTTCAGGAAAATATTTAAAAACTATAAATTCAAAGATGTAAGACAGACTACTATTGAAAATGTCTTAATTATATGAGTGCTCTGAAATTTTAGCTTATACAATTTTAGCATAATTTCATCCCTTTACTACTCATTTTTTCATCATAAAAAAAAACTTAAAAATAGTCTCAAAAATCTTTCTCCTTCTGGAATGTAGTGGATTTTTCTACATACCCATGATTATTATTACATATAAATGTATTGTTAAAATTGGAGCACAGTCCAAAGTTCACGAAAATTCATAGCTACTGAGAATCTAATGAAAATAATTAGTTAGACCTAGACTTGAGTGAGTGATTGGGTGGAGCAGACAGGCAGTGGGAGCAGAGTTAGAAATTTGACAAACTAACAGCAGGATGTGCCCAACCTCTTAAATGCTTTAAACTTGAAGGAAGAAGTTCTTCAATATTTTAGACATGTCTACAGATGAGGCTAACTTGACAGATACTGTTTTGTCATATGAGTCAAGACAAATCACGGGTTAGAATAATGAATGTTGAAAGCTAAAGAATAAAGTGCTACTGTAATGACTATGAAAGAAGAGCTCAGTTAATATTCTCTTTCTCTGCAATATCACATTTTGCAGATACTTTGTGTGTGTGAATATATAGCAATAGATACTAAATTGCTTGGCTACCTTGAATATATGTTAAATGACACTGGTAAAGTAGGTCCTATTATTAAAATTGATTGGTTCCCATTATATTTTAATGTCTTCCTAATTTAAAACTCTAAAACATGTAATAAATCTTGTCAGATGCTCCTGACATACAGATACCTGCTGGACAGGGAACAACTTACACTATTAATCACTCAGTTTATATTTTTAAAAAGATTTATTTTATTTATTATGCTATAAGAGCTGGGGTGTAGGCCAGAGGAGTGAGGTGGGGGTGGGGGTGTCTGTGAGAGAGGATTCATTTACCAGAGATGGAGAGGGGAGCAGAAGAGGCAGATTGACCAAAAAAGCACTGCTGAGGGGAGCAGAGGGTAAAACAAGAGAGGTCTGCTGTGCCATGATTGAACTCATGCGTCACTGGCTGTGGATAGCTTCATAGTGCTGAGACTTAACTCCTTGTGCCACCAAATTACCTTTTTGATTTTATTAAATCTTAAAAAATTTTGAACAGAGTACATTTTACCTCTGCAACCTTAAAAGGTTTATGATCATTTAAGCCAAATTTCTACCATTTTACAGAACACATAAGATTGCATATGGCAATTATCTATTCCTTTTGGAAGATGATCAAAAATAATTCTTAGCTCTTTAATTCTTGCCCAAATCACTGTTACTTGATTTGAGATGCCGTTTGTTTCTTAACCTCCTCCTAGCTGTATTTGGCTTAGGCTGATCAAATTATTTTTTGTCCCAAAAGCTTGCAAGTGTCAAGGCTAAGGGTTCTTGTTGAAAAAAGTGAGAAATCAAATTATGGCAATTGGAAGTTTATCATTCAAAATGTTCTTATTAACCCATCATGAGCAGTATTCTCTATAAATTGTATACAGGAGGTTGCTGTCTCTTCAATGGACTTTGACCAGCCACCAAGATTTCCAGCAAAGTAAGGAAAGATGCTAGCAGAAATCTGGTTAAAGTAAGACACCTGTTTCAAAAGAAAATACAATATTTTAATTTCTTACTGACTTGGAGCGTTTTCAAAGGGGGATCTGAATCTTGTGCGGGGATGGGGGGAAGTTATGACCCTGATCTTCTGGGGGACCTTCTGGAATGGCTCTGAAAGGATGACCATAGGGTTCCCTTAGTGTGGAAATTAGGAGAAATGATTTTTCAATGTCTGTAGGAGCAAATTAATCTGCAGATGTTTCATCAAACTTACAGTGCATGAACTGCTGTCAATAGCATGGATGAGAAATCCAGCACATGTGATTTCACTTCTGATGTACCGTGGAGAAGGTGGGACTGACGGCAGAATAATTGACTTCATTGCCACTGTGAAAATGTTACTAAAAGATAAAAGGATATTTTCTAAATTCTTTTGAGAAGTGAAGAGTTGTTAGAAACCTAATTCCTAGATTTAATGCAATATAACTATGTTAGCAGAAATGAACCTCTGAGACCTCGATCTTCGAGCTGAGTGGCATGTATTAGAAAATAATCACTATAGTCCGGCAGAGGAAATGAAGGCCATTGGTGTGTTATGCCTGAGATTCAATACACTTGGCATAATTCTACAAAGTTACAGGCAAACTGGTTTTATTGTACCCTAATGTGTTATAATTCTAGTCTCTCCCCTTTTTTTAATTTAAAAAAAAAAGCATTAACTTAAAGAACTACCAAACTATAGAGAATCCTACAGACTAACAATAGAAGTGTTCCTCAGTCTACCCTAAGCAGTATCCATTTCCATCCTAGTATGATCACTGAAACATTTTGTTATTTATTCCTCCACACCTGTACCTTCCATAAACTAATGTAAGAAAATACATACATACTGACTTCCACAGAAATATAATCAATTTATGAATACTGGGTCTGCATTTTGATTTTTCATTTAACATTAAATCCTTGGAGGTATTTCTATATTAGTACCTCTGGCTATTTTACCCTTTTTAATGATGGTACAACTGTAATATTGACCTTACCATAATTTCTAAGATGACCCTTCAGTTTATTTCTAGTATCTTTTGCCATAATAAATATCAGGACCCTGAACATCCAAGTGTGTTAATATCCAAGTACGTTAATATACATGAATATGTGAGTATGTGTTATTTGTGTGTATGTATGTGAATTTATTTATACAGAGTACATGAATGTTCTGTGGCCCAGCTTTGACATAGTAAATACTTTAGCCATTTCCAGGTGTAGACCTCAACTATCCTGGCAGCTTCCACTTCTTGCTTCCTTGACTACTGGCGGCATTGCCCCTTAGAACCTAGACACTGTGCACAAGAAGCCCAGTGCCCATGGAGAAGTCACAGACCGACCCTGATCCATAGCCCTAGCTGGCATCTAGCCATTTTATAAGTCTAGTACAATCAAATATTTGTATTTTCTTAACCTATTCCTGATGCTTTACTCAACTTTCAGTGTGTTTTTACTAATAATGGGCATGGAGCAAAAGATAAGGAGCTACGTCAGGCCTTTGGCACTTTATGAATGGCTGGTGCTTAATAACGATTGTTGTTTGCTGGGGACCGGCCCCAACTATCAAGGTGTCCAGAGGCGAGACAGGCAGGGCCCTAAGGTGGGAAGGCATGGGAAGTGGAGATTCTGAAAGGGGAGAGGGGAGCAGGTGTGAGTTAGACACGGGAGTCAGAGTTGGGTGCAAGTCTTCCTGCTCATTCCTTCAGCAGGTCTTTATTTATACTGTGTAGCAAGTAGTTAGTTGTAATAATGCATAGGCTAAGTTAATGAGAGATCACCATAAATTGTCATAAACATTCTCAAGGACAAGCGGAACAAAGCATTTTTTCTTAACATTTTATGGTATACTAAATAATACATTTTTGTGATAATTGTCATGTATACAGATGTTTGGCTATAACTCAAGGGAAGAGGGGTCTGGGAAAGGATGAGCTTGTTAACAACAGGTTATTACGGGTCTTAGGGAAGCAATAAATTGTGTTAGCAGTGTTATCAGTGATGTCTAAAGAAAAGCTAATGGCTTTTTTTAAAGCTAGCAGAGAGTAGTGCTTGTTTTAAAAAGGAGTAAATTAAGAGAAAGTTGTACAGATGTGTATTAAACAACACCTGTGTAAACAAGGTTACAAATTGTCCATGAGTCCTTATGCCTTGGAAGTCTTATCTGAGATTTGCTTTTTATTTAAAGAAACCAAGGGAGTTTCCCAGGAGTTTTTATGCCCTGGGGTCTTATTTCTCCTGGGGCTTGCCTTTTGTCTCAGGAGACAGAGGGATTTGCCGCCCTGGGGCAGCTTGCCTGGACCAGGTAGCCGCCGTATGAGGCTAACGCAATCCAGTTGTAAACTGATGGTTGCTCAGAATATTTTGATATTATGCTTATACAATAAAGGGAGGTCGTAACATAAGTTAGCAGTGGAAATTCTGAGTTTTCAGAGCTTTTCCTTTTCTATCCGGAGTTTGTCAGTCGATAGAAGTTGCATAGCTTGTGTCAGTTGTTTCTTTTTCTTTCAAAATGATAACTAAGGACCCATGTAGAAAAAAAACAGGTGAACATCATTCAAGACTAGAAATGTCTACATTGACTTCCTTGTTTTCTTAACTTTTTCCCACTCTATATTATGAAACATTGCTGTAATACTTGAATTCATATACTCACCCATCTTTGATAGGTCTTCTTCGTGATACAAGCACTACCAAGTCTTTGGGTTTTTCATCATTCACATTAGGACAGATGATGTGATATATCTGATTATCTTCACTCACACAGTCTATGACCTCACAGGACCTGTGTAAACAGAACATTGAAAGAAAGGCTGCACATTTCTGCACACTAGAACAATCACTTAATTCTTTCATTTTCTTCACTTCATTATTGGCTCCACATTCACCCTTCTGCTCACATAATAAAGACTGCTGTTTGGTTAAGAGGGATATTTCTGCCTGTGATAGAACAGTGGCTATCAGCTTCAAAGATCATTGTCTTCAACACTTCACAGGAAAGTATTTAGCTATTTTCCACACAATTATTTTTGTCTAGAATCATGTAATATTTTGAAGACAAGTGAATCCCATGAAGAATCAAAAACTGACTCTTAGGAAAATAAGTATGGTATATTGCTAAGAACACTCTGTCTGGAGTCAAATAACTTCCCCTTTGATATCAAGATTACCATTTAGCAGTAATGTTATGTTGGGCAAGTTACTTTTATTTTTTCATCTGTAAAAAGTAGATAACAATACTATGGGGTTATTGTGAGTATTAAATGAAAACATTCGCCATATTGTCTAAGCTATAGTAGGTGCATAAGAAAAGACAATTCAGTAGAATTCACTCATCATTCAAGTTCAATATGGCAGAAATGTCAGGTGATGCATAAAGTAGTGGAAAAATATTTTAAAAGAATACCAAAATTGGCCCTCCCTGGTGGCGCAGCGGGTTGGGGCACTGCACTGAGAAATTGGAGCCGCTTCCGCATGAGTTCGATCCCCGCCTGCCCTGGAGGTGACCACATGGCGTGGCAGACCTCTCCTGACCCGCCCGCTGCTCCCCTCAGCAGTGTGCTTAGTCGATCTGCCTGTTCTGCTCCCCGCTCTGTCTCTGGTGAACCCTCTCACCCTCCGCATCTCTGGCCTGTACCCCAGTTCTGTACGAATAAATAAAAATCTTTAAAAAAAAAAAAAAGAATACCAAAATTCAGGCATTGCTCTTGCTAAAAGCTTTATATGTAAATAACTACAAATATTGATGCAAAAAAGTCCTCTTCATGGAGGAGTATGTATGTTTTATTGTGATAGTGTTAGCCAGGACTTCTCATTCTAGTGTCTATGCAAATGTAACAAATGACCCTAGAGAGATGCCTCATGTATTAGATTGTTTATTATATTAATCATTTGTGAGGTTTAAATATTTTAAAGAGGAACCTGTACCTCACTGAGAAGTAAGCAATAATACTTAATATAATAGGAAGCTCTTCTTACCAATCCGTTCCTTTTAGCAAGGTGTCTAGAGGCCATGAGTGCTGTAGTCCAGGAGCTAGACTCCTTGGAGGAAGGGGAGTAGCCTGAGTGCAGTCAGACCTTGTCAGTGCAATTGATAAAGTACATAGCTCAGAATTCTAGGAAATGAGGGGTGTGGAGGAGATTGAATTAGGGATGCAGGAGACTGGAAGTAACTATAGTAAGAGATGAGACTGACAGAAATGGACTTGATCATGGAGAAAGGAGAGGCTGCCTTTTACCTCAGTATTCATACAGCCTCTCAGCTTCTCATCAGAGTGTGCTGCTTCACAGAAAAGGAGGGATCTCCTAATTAAATATCAAGGGTGGGAAGGGGGGAGGACACTTAGACAGTCACTTCCTGAAGGACAACAAAATTATATATTGCAGTACAAGAGTGTGGAATTAAGAAACTGGTAGACCTGATTTCCAGTTCTGGTTCTATTCCTTTACTGTGTGTGCAAATTTTGGCAGTCTTGGAACCCCTACTTTGTTAAATAGGAATAATACCAGGCTTGAAGAAGCATTGGTATGCTGACAGAGATGGTCAACTTATCAACTATATTTGTCCTTTTAATATAGATGACAATTATAATTCTTACTGTTTTATTGCTAATAGTATCTGATACAGTTCCTATGTAGAACAAACTTTTAAAATATTCTTTAGTTAATAAAAAACGAGTCCTATGTTGAGCAGTGGAGAGGTACTGAAATGAAGAGGTAAGCATTTATTTGATGTCAAGTCAAGTTTGCTTAAGAAAAAAATTTAATTTGTCTTACATGTAGTGGGGGTCCCACAAAGGCCTCTTGGTAAAGTCAGATAACAGATGATAAGCCAAGTGTGCTGGTCTTTCCACATGCTTTTCAACCCAAACAGATAAAATATCATGTTCTTCCAGAGTATATATTTTTATCTAAAAGGTAATAAGAAAAAAATTACCAAAGAATTGATGTTTACTTTAAAACCATAAATATATAGGTTGATAGGTTGATAACAATGAAGTGAAACAATGATAGTAATTTCACTTCAAATACTCGCACGTCTAGAGCTCTGGCCAGGATACTAAGCCCCTGTGTTTTCCAAAAATAATACCTGATGTAAGGGTAGCTTATTTAATTATTTTACAGTAGTCTTTCTCATAAAAAATGAAGAACATAGCTTTTCTCTTTGTGATATGTCCCTGCCTCTCCTCAGGAACAATAGAAAATATCACCACCCTGCTGGGCAAGTCAGTGCCTCCTCTCCCCACAGAGCCCTTGGAGTCAGGCTGTGTACTCTAGGACATTTTCCTGGGATGTCAGGGATGCCATCAAGTAGGCCAGAGGGAGCCAGCAAGCAAGCCAACCACCTCTAGAACCAGCTCAAACTCTCAACAAGGTCCCTGAGGCACCGTGTTTCTTCAACACAAAGCATTCTTCCATTTGTGAATCACAACTACTCATCCTCCTGGGAGGCCACTTCCTGTATTCTAATGCTTATTCTGTGGGTAAGAGGAGACCTATCTTGGGGACCATTTGACATATACTTAAATATTTATGTATCCCTTATTCCTCTGAACTCTCCTCCTTTGCTTTTGCTAATAATGGGAGATGTGTGTTTAGCTAAGAGCACATAGTTATGCTGCCTATTTCCTCATATCTTTCAGGATGCTTTGAAGGTAGTATTGAAATTTGCTATCTTTTAACCATTCCCATAGCAACGATCCATGAGTATAAACAAACATAAGGTTAAGACTTCACTGCAGGAATCAAGCAGATGGAAAAAATCAGACTGTTAGGGAGAAAGTCTTTATATCTTTAAGAAGAGAATGCTGAAATGAGAAACTGACTAAAAACCATTGTTTTAGTGACACTTTGCTTATGCAGTTTTGCCTCTTCAGCTGACCTTAGTGACAGGCTTGTCTTTCAATACAGTCTGCAGAACAGAATATGTGCTAAACCGGGTATCCAGTAAACAAAGAAAACCATCAGTGGGGCTCTGGTTAGTTGCTGCGTCTCACCCCATAAGACATGCCTGATTTTGCCTCCTCTGTAGCAGGAGTAGAATCAACCCATGGGCGTAAGTCCAGTGGCAGGTCACCCTATCAAAATTTGGTGGCCTTGTGGCTCTAGGGCATCCTAGTGGGGCTCCACAATCTCAAAGCAGGCAAGGACAGGTAGCCAGGGTGAATTCCACAACCTTGGTTAGATTCTAGCCATGGAGCAGTCATGGTCAACTCTGGGAGGAATGGGATATAATTTTGGACTTAGCACTTGTTAAGAGCAGAATTGTGGGTTCCTTGGTGGTGGGGTAGTGTGATAACATACATCTGAAGAGGTATGATCCTATACCTGTGAATCATATATAGTATTATAAACCCATGTTACCTCAGTAATGCAAACAAACAAACCCCAGAAGCTAGGTGACCATAAGAATCTTCACATTATTAAAACTAGATATTCTGGGGGAAGAAAAAGAGAGCTGACTTAAGTATTCCCTCTCTCCTATTCATAAATTAAAATCCTAAACTCCAGAACATGGACATTATTTGGAAATCGGGTCATTGCAGATATAATTAGTTGAGGGCCTCTAATCCAATGTGGCCTGTATCACTGTGTGAAGGGAAATTTGGGCATAGATATGTGCACTGGAAGAAAACCACATGAAGACGAGGGCAGCGACCACACGATGCATCTACAAACCAAGGAATGCCAAAAATTGCCAGACTACCATGAGAAGCTAGGAGAGAGGTCTGAAACATTCTTTCATGTTCCCTCCAAAGAAGCCGGCCTGCCAGCACCGTGTGTGAGACTTCTGCTTCCCCAACACGGAGAACACACATATCTGTTGTGTAAGCCCCCCAGTTGGCTGGACTGCTGGGGCAACCCTAGAAAACAATCACAGCTCTTCTCCAGGAAGCTGCTATTCTCCAGGAATCTACTCCCCAGCCGGAGCCAAAGCAAACACTAACTTCAGTAGCTAGGTTTATTTATTCAATGACCTATATAGTAGTGATGAATGAATGAGACTTTGACTCTTCCCCAAGAAGATGAAGGTGGCAGAAATTCCTCATTGTTCTGTTGTCAGAATCAGTGATATCGATGCAGACAAAGCAGCTGAGTAAAGATAGTGGTTTTTGTTGGCTCTCTTTAAATCCTACTAGTTTAGAAAACCCCAGCTTTTCTTAGTGAAAAAATTCTCTAACACCAATCCTCTAAAAAATATGATCTCCCTTTTCATAGAAGAATACAAGTTAAATCCCATTTATAACGAACTCAAATGCTGTTTATAAATACTCAGATACCAGCAATGATGCAAGAGGTAGATTTCATCTTAGCAAGAGAAAAGTCTTGAGGATCTTTAATGAGGGACGAAGTGAAACGGAGAACTTGTTTATGTTAGACCTGGTGTCTGCATCTCTGAACCAAGTTGAGATGAAACTAACTGGATCCAGAGGGGATAAGGAGGACCCTAAAAGATTCAAAAGTGACAACAAAATATAATAAAAGAAAACAGCCTAAAACAAAGCAGCAGAGTTCAGAGTTGAAAAGAATTGATGAAGTAGCATCTGAATTTGCTTTGGTTTTAGGGTAAGGTAACCGAACGGCAACTTGCGGCACTGTTAGTAAGTGCGATGGGACCTCCAGTAATGATGGGACAAGTAGGACTGTCCCAAGAGAACCAGGACATATGTTCACCTATTTTAGAGGTTGCTGCTTTGTTGATGATTAAGAAAAAACAGTACACACTGACCCATGAACATAAATTCCATTGCTGTGCATGTCCTGAGTGCCAGGCGCTGCTGTGCTCTGGGACTAGGGTAGTGAACAGAGTGACTTTTAGAGAGATTGCAGTCTAGTTAGTGCGGGTGTCAGCTTCAAAGTGTCTCCTAATACAACTCTGAAACAAAACTGAAATCCAAATGATACCTCTTGACTTAAATTTGGTGAGACAAACCCTGCAAAATGTGCTAATGGAGATACAGAACAGGATAAGAGGTCTTAAGTTTATAATCTTGTTAGAGAATAGGATTGTGTTATACTATGTAAGACTTAAATATTAGTTCCACATAGTTGTGGAAGAAATGGCACAAAATAGTGTAAAATTAATTGGAAAACTAAAGAAGTAATCGTTATAGGAGTTCCTAGAGAGAAAAGTTCCTTCAGCCAAGGGTGGTGAGCAGCCTTATGGAGAAGCGTTTGCCCTGCATCATCTTGAAAACCATGTAAGATTAGGGCAGATGAAGAGGAGGAGAGAGAGGCAGAATATGAGAACTGAGCTCAGAGGTAGGAACATGAGGGTGTGTTTGAAGAACTCCCAACTCAGCCAGCAGAGAGTAGTAGAGGCAGGAGTGCAAGAATACTTGATGCTTAGATAATTTCCCTGAAAGATTTTTCACCTTGAAAAGATGAGTAGAAATAGGACCACCACTGACCATCACGGCAACTTCCATTTATGAAGACAATGGACTGTTTCCTACCTTTTCCCCAAGGCTGGTAACCTCCCAGCCACTTTTGGCCGCCAATGTTTTGAGAGCCTCCACGTTGCTATTACTCAAGGATTCCTAAAACACAAATATTTTATAAGCTGAGTTCGGAGCGGAGATATATGACCTAATATTTTCTGCTTAAAAGTGGATGCTGTTACAGCAGAAGTGATGCTAGGCTACAGGTAACCTAATTTCAGTCTTGACCCCACTTGATTCAAAATTCCAACTAGGTGACAGAAGGCCCAGATGCTTAGCAAACTAGTATCACTTTCAGTGGTGTCCTGAGTGAAGAGCAGATTTTCCTTCATTATGACATACTGTAATCCACAGGTAATAAGTAAATTTGAATTTCTCCTCCTATGTCCAGGTGGAAAACATGAGCACATCAATACTTTGTTATGCTACAAAATGCAAACTAGTGGGTATGTCATCAAACACAAATGATGGCAAGACCCCAGGTCTCACAGGTTTCGCAGCCACTGGCTGCTTGCATGCACTCGAGGCAGAGCATCCCAGTCTACACTTCGGAAACGACACATGATTCAAACAAGGCGGTGAGGCAGCTGGTAGGTAACCAGTCACAGAGACCTTGGTTCTGTCTCATTTTGGAATGACTGGTGATGGAATACACCATTTCACCTACCTATGCAGGCACACCTCATCTCAGTTAAACAAGGGGATTTTGTTTTTGTAATAATGTGATCTTTACAGGAAGAGCTCCAAGACATAAAACTGTCACCTGGTTGTTTACATCCCAGTGTACACAGAACGGAACCACTTCTTTGTGGGAAATAAAATATTTTCTGGAAAAAAAATCAAAAATGTTAAAATAACAGTTTTCTTTCCTGCATTAAATGCACAACAGTAACCATGGCGTTTTCTTGACAGAAATCTGCAGTGTTAAAAAGATGCTTTTAAGGTGGAACAATCAAGAAGGATAATTTCCATCACAGTAGCCTCCACAGTCAGAAAACAGACCTTCTCTTTGAACTCTGTGGAATAAAGACCCAGAGAGAGGCCCTTTGTTATGTGGTTGATCAGATAAGAGTAGGTTCCATAAGATCTTTACGCCTGGGTCTCTTACCTGCCTAGGCGAATTCTTTTGCGTGCAATAGCTCCCCTGTATCGTCTAAAATCATCCTTTAATGAAAAACAAAGTAAAATCAATGAAAGTCTTATTTTAATGCTACGATCTTCAAGTCCCGCTCTTCTGAGTCAGTTGAAGGTGCTAATTGGTACACCAGAGTCTGCATGAACTGTCCTCTTCCCCCACGGGCAGTACATGGATAAATAGCTCAGCCTTTATAGATCTCTTTTCTTTTTTCAAAGTGGATATTGTGGTCATTTCTGACAAGAATTATCCGAAGATCTCTATGTTGTTGTTAGACAAGATGAAAACTGGCCTAAAGGCAACCCCAGGACATGGGGCAACACATCATTCTGATGAATGTGGCGCAGCTTGGAGAACTGGATGTATCGGGAGAGAAGATCATCAGAACGGGGACAGAGATGATGACTTGCTACCAAATGTCTCCATGAGGCTGAGCAGAAGTGAGATCTTCGAAACTGCCACCAAATGAATGGTGATTTGGGTAAAAAGAAAAAAAGTCCATCTCACTTTATAATATAGAAATAAAGAAAGCAGGGTCACGGAGGTCATCGCTGGTGAGAGCATTATGGGTAGCGCTCGGTACCCATCGCTTCCCCCAGGGTCAGTGGTCTGTTCCCGAACCTCACCTGCTAATAACTGACCTTTGAGGTGGGTTTGATTCTGGGAAATGTGACCAGTTCTTCCTTATCGTTGACAGCATGGTAAATGAGAAAAGCACTGTTGATGTGTCTGCCTCTGCCCTCAGACCACTCCTGACAGTCAAAGGCCTCCACGCGCACACCCACCTCCACGCTGCAGAAGAGGACACCGGCAGTGGGCAGAGCGCAGAGCACATGCCGCCTCTGCCTCTGCGGCGGCTTCACCCCTTCCTCCAGGCGAGGAGACAACAAGCACCCTCGGCAGAGCTGTGGCAAGGGGCAAATCCACTTCACCCGTCAGAGGGTGTGATGTAAGCACCTGGGAACATTTCTACTTCCAAGTGGGAAAAAAGCCAGGTAGGACTTCATATACATTCATGAATATTTTTGGTAATGGGGAAGTAGAAGTTGTACCAAAGTATTTCTTTCCCCTAAAGACAATAGTTCAGTAATTAAAAAGAATCAAATACTGAAATTTGATAGGAAATACATTCTTTTCAACGTTAAAAAGAAAAGGTACTAAGTTAAACCGTTTCACTGTATATCAATAATAATAGAAATAACTGAAGTGTTTTGGACATAATGATGGTAAGTGACAGGTCCATTTTGAGTCAGTTGCTATGTGGTCACTGGAACTCTGGTGAGTGAAAGGAAAGTTAGTAAACTAAGGCCATTCAGGCCAACTGGGACATACTTTGTAATATATATGGTACATGCTTATAATATCACATTAAATATATCATATATTTTGTATGTATCATATATTCCATATACTATATATCATATCACATATATTGAGATATGCATTATATGACATCATATATCACATGTATGATATATAATATATGATATAACCAACCCATCACAGTTTACTCAGAATTTATGAGCAGAACAGAGGAATAACATGTGTTTTCAGACTTTGAAGATTGAGTGAAGTTTAAAAAAAGTTAGAGGGACCTTGGTTATTTGGAAGTAGTTCCCATGTCACCTCCAAGTTGAAATAAAAACAATTTATGTGCAAGTTTTAATTTGCTTATAGCATCCTAAGGGCACTAGTCGTCACACTTTACCAGTTCCGAAATGTGTTGTTGACAATGGCATTGAAGACAAGCCGGTCCCCAACTGTAGATGGTCCCCGAAACTTAAACATGTCCACAGATTTCAGAAAGGGATGTGCCCTACATAGGCGGCTGGGAAACAAAGAGGATGAAAGAAAAGAGAAAGATCATTTTTCGAAAGGTTTTCATGAACTGCTGATTTGTTTAATGAATGCACCAGATAGCCAATGTGCTTTATAGAGGAATCTCTCTTTGAACTCCAGTAAAATAAGTGCTGTATGGCGTTTTCTGAGAGCAGTTCTGAATGCTACTAGAAAGTACCTTGGGAAATGCCTTGGGGTATTTTAAGATGCTGGTGTCTTTGCTTTTGATTTTGTGGTACACTCTTGCTCTTGTTTTGTCTTTCAGAAAACCATACCAGTGTCTCTGATTCTAATTTGAGGGCTATATTCTCCCTGACAGTCCATGACTACAATCCCAGTAGGAAACTGTGACTAGGGGGTAGAGGGAGGGAAGATGAAAGGACCTGCCAGCTGAAGCCACTCACACTAGTTTCTTAGTCTCATAGTTAACTGCATTCACCCACCTACCAACAGAAGGATTCCTGTCCCCCACCACCCCCCGGCCCCCCCCAACACAGAAAAATTACCTGGATAGCAGCACAAAATCTTAAAGACTACAAGGTATACATTTTACAATTTTCTTTGTAGTTTTCATTTATAAAAAATATTTAATCTCAGTAAGTCACTTCCATAATTTTTACATTTTCTGTTCCCACTGTAGTCATCGGATTACTCTGAAGAATTATGCAGTTATTAAGTGAACAGTCTGCCAATTATATTGTGAACCTCTCTGTACAACTGATTCAAATGCTTTCTTGTGATTAAGAATTAACATTCTCCTTTTAAAAACAAGTTCTCTTATTTGTGTATAGTCACAAGAAGGATAACTACAGGTTTCTAACTATAGTAATAACTAAAGATATATTAGTAATAAAGCTAATTTTAGTAGAATGAAACCTTGACAATTTTCAGTAGTTTAAAAATTGTCAGAAGGGCAGCTTCTGTCCAAATGTGCTTCAGAGCACACAATGTTCCTTGAAGCTGCTGAACTCCCGACATGCTTCTGTTCAGAATAAAATAACCTTTTTGAAAATGAGGTGCATTTAAAAGTATTCTTCTTTCTCTTTTTATTTTTCAGTTAGTCCTTTGGCCATAACAATTCTAAACAGAACTTTTAAAAGTCAGACCTAGTGACAAATTGCCTTTTAAAAAGTTTGTAACTTGGCTATTTTAAACATACAAGCTGTCTTCTGTTTCTGTTATACATCTACCTTGTTGAAAGTATTGTTAAATGAGTTGGAGTGTTTACAAGATCAATACAACTCATAATTTAGAAGCAAGTCTTAGAACTGTCATCTCATTTTTATTTTTGAACCAGGAACCTAAACATTCACTTTCAAATGAAAGGTCAGATTAGTCGCAAGGGAAACAGAGAAATGACTTATCATAATCTCATTTTGATGAAAGGCAACACTGTCCTCTGTGCCCTTGTGTAGGCACTAACTAGGTTTTAAAGTTTTGCTATTCTCCCACCGGTCCCAATGTTGTACACGGAAGGCTAAAATCAAGAACCTTGCAGAAATAGTTGCCACCGTCTCCATCCAGGCCATAATCTGGCCACCAAATGTATTTCCATGATGGTTTGCATGGGGTGGAAGTACAAGTTCAATGCTCTGAACAGAGGTTCCCCTTGTGGAAATCCTTCCTTCCTCTTCATCGAAAACAGGATCTGAAAGGTGGGTACAGAGGTTAATGATGGTGGAAACTGGGGCTTCAGCTTTGCCATTCCAATAGCACTCACATCTCGGGGGGGGGGTTAGAAAAATTAAATCATGCCTGAAGACTTCAAACTCCCCAGGACATACACAGATTTTTGTTTTTTCTATAGTGACTTTCATCTGAATGGGAAATTTATAATGAATTAGGCAACATATCAGAACAGGCCTTTTAAATTGTATCTAAAGGTCTATGGGAATTTTAATTAAAAGAATGATTTTGTTTATTTAATAATCCATTTTATAGTACATTTCTTTTCCAATAAATTTTTATTAAAGTAACATTGCATTATAACATTATACAGGTTTCAGTTTCACATCATATAAATCAATGTATGTATTACCTTAAGTTCACCACTAAAGTTTGACTCTATCCTTTACAACTCTTTTTACCTAATCTACCCACTTCCTTTTCCTCTTCTGGTAACTACTAATTTGTTTTTACAATCTAAAAATTTTCTTTTTTAAATTTGTTTTGTTTATGTACCACTTATGAATGAAATCATATGGTGCTTGTTTTGTCATTTCACTAAGCACAATATCCTCTAGTTCTATGCATCTTGTTGCAAATGACGGTTTCATCGGAGTTTCCTGTCATCATTTATTTCTTTGCTTTTTAATAGCTGAGTAGTATTTCCTTGTACATCTATATCACATCTTTATTCAGTCATCCATCTGTGGGCATTTGGGTGGCTTAATTTTTGGCTACAGTAAATGATGCTGCAGTAAACATGGGGTGCATATATCTCTTCAAATTAGTTTATATATTCTTTTTTAAGATTTATTTATTTATTCATACAGAATTGGGGTACAGGCCAGAGATGCGGAGGGTGAGAGGATTCACCAGAGACAGAGTGGGGAGCAGAGCAGGCAGATGTTCAAAGTACACTGCTGAGGGGAGCAGCGGGCGGGCCAGGAGAGGTCTGCCGCGCCATGTGGATCTCCTCCGGGGCAGGCGGGGATCGAACTCATGCGGAAGTGGCTTTAGCTTCTTAGTGCAGTGCTTTAACCTGCTGCGCCACCAGGGAGGGCCCAGTTGATATATTCTTTGGGTAACTATTTAGAATTGGGGAAACTGGATTGTGTAGAAAATCAATTTTAAAATTTTAAGGATCTCCATACTGCCAGCACAGTTTACGTCACCACCAACAGTGTACAGGGCCTCTTTCTCGCCAAAACTTGATGTTTCTTGTCTTTTGCAGAATAGCTATTCCCACAAGTATGAGGTGATAGCTTGTGTTTTGACTTGCATTTCCCTAAGAATAAGAGGGGTTAAGCATCAGCATCACTTTGTGAGTCTGTTGAACATCTGTGTATCTTCTTTGGAGAAGTTTCTATTTAGATACTCTGCTGTTTTTATTATTATTATTATTATTATTTTGTTGTTGTTGTAGTTGTTGCAGAATTTTATGAATTCTTTAAATATTTTGGAAAGTAATCCCTTACTGGATATATGATTTGCAAGTATCTTCCCTATCATTAGAATATATTTTCATTTGAAGTA
Source organism: Condylura cristata (assembly GCF_000260355.1). Classification (NCBI taxonomy): domain Eukaryota; kingdom Metazoa; phylum Chordata; class Mammalia; order Eulipotyphla; family Talpidae; genus Condylura; species Condylura cristata. The sequence goes on along the minus strand of NW_004567108.1, from coordinate 32,733,788 downwards.
GTTTCTTTCATGGTGCAAGAATTTTTTTAGTCAATATATATTCTGATTTATTTTTGTTTTTGTTTTCTTTGCCTTTGGAGTAGCATTCCCCATCTCTAAGGTTGATGGCGAGAAACATGTTGACTATACTTTCTTCTATTTATTTTATGGTTTTAGGTCTTTAATATAAATCTCTAATCCATTTTGAATTATTTTTTGCATATGGTGTGGGATAGGGGCTTATTTCCATTCTTTTGCATATGGCTGTCCAGTTTTACCAACAACATTTACTGAAGAGACTTAACCTTGCTCCAATGTACGCTCTTGGCTCCTTTGATGTAAGTTAGTTGTCCATATCTGTGGGTTTCTCAATTCTGTTTATTTATCTGTGCACCTGTCTTTATTCCAATACCATGCAGTATTGACCACTATCACATTATTGTGTAGTTTTGAAATGAGGACACTGTACCCTCATCTCTGCCCCCCTCCCCAAGATTGCTTTTGCTTTTTGGTGTTTTTTGTAGTTACAAGTTAACTTCTTGATTTTTTTAAATTCTATATCTGTGATTAATGCCATTGAGATATTGATTTGTGTATTACTTTAGGTAATACAGGCATTTTAACTGTTAATTCTTCCATTGCAGGCACATCAACTATCTCTCTATATATTTGTATCTTCTAGTGTTTTCAGCAATGTCCTGTAGATTGCAGTGTACAAATCTTTCATCTCTTTGGTTAAATTTAGTCCAGACTATTTAAACTTGAGTTATATTTAAATTTGAATTGTTGGGGGCAAAGGAAGAGCAGGTCATGATGGGGGAGGGCAGAATGAAATTTTGGGAGTATAGATATGTCATTTTCTTTATTGTGGTGATAGATTCAGTGGTTATATGCATCTCAAAACTTATCAAATTATACACCTTAAGTCTGGGCCATTTATGGCATGTCAATTATAACTCAACAGAGTTGTTGAAAACAAAGGAGTTTCAGCTATAAATGATAACCACTGAAAATCTGGAGTAGTTTACTGTTCTATACACTTTAGAATATGGCCTCCTGTGGTTGCAGTTTTGTGATGAATTCAGTCACAAATGGACAAGACATAATACATTATACTTTTCTGTGACCTGCTTGCTTTGAATCATATCTGCTTCATTTTCAGACAAATTGGTTTTTATATACTCAATAATGGCAAAATCATTTACTCTGGCTGCAAAGAGGTAAAATGTATTCAGTTATGCTTCCTGCATCAACAAGTAAATCACCAGCTAGGCTTAAATGTTATGTGCTGTGGTTGAGGAGGTGGGGGGGAGGTTTGCAACTCAGGGCTACCATACTGGTTGTACTGTCAAAGGCAGAGCTGAGCTTGATACCAGCAGTTGTTGGTATCTGGGAACGGCATAGTCACATATAAGAGAGAGAAATGTGGTTACAGAGATTTTAAATTTAATTTCTGAGTAGAATTCTTAAATTTAGAATGCATCAAGGGTCTTTTATTTTTCACATTGCTTCCAACCCATCATTTAATTCCTGTTTAAGTATATCTAGGTTACTTCCTATTATTGAAGTCTAAAAATTCAACTCCTTCTCATGACCTGCCAGCAATTCTAACCTTGTCTGGCCAATGCCTATTGCTCTAACCCCAGCTAGTCTGATTTTCACTAGCAACCTTCCTTCACCCTTGTATTCTCTCTCAATCTTGGTCTCTCTTTGTTCCAATGACAATGGCCTGCATTTGGTGACTGGAATTAAGTGCTGAAGGAAGCCATCTCTGACCATCACAGTTAATTCTTATATTATGAGCCCCTGCCCATAAGTACCTTCATCGTTATAGTTTTATGTCTGTGTGATAATTGATTATCCGACCCACTCAATACTAAACTCCTTTGGACTGTGCCTCTATTTGTTTTTACTTTAAAGTAATATAATTTTTACTTTAGTATTGTATTTGTTTTTCTGAATACAGGTGCTCATTAAAAATTTACTGAATGTTCAAACTATTGATTTAGTCCACAGTCCAAGTTTTATCAGCACTGTTTCATTTAGGGTTCCTCACCATTTCTGGACTTCAAGATTTTTTCTTATTTTTTGCCTGCTGAGAGGTGTTGGTAAAGATGTTTGTAATGTTTTATTCCAAAATATTAGTTTTTCCCAGACATTGTGTCAAAAATTTTTAGATAATTAGATGATTTTGTTAGATGATATATATATATATCTATATATATATATATATCAAACTAACATTGATTTTTTAAAAAAAATTAATTTATTCATTTATTTGTACAGAGCTGGGGTACAGGCCAGAGATGCGGAGGGTGAGAGGATTCACCAGAGACAGAGTGGGGTGCAGAACAGGCAGATCGACGAAGTACACTGCTGAGGGGAGCAGCGGGCTGGTCAGGAGAGGTCTGCCACGCCATGTGGATCTCCTCCAGGACAGGCGGGGATCAAACTCATGCGGAAGTGGCTTAAGCTTCTTTGTTCTGTGCTTTAACCCACTGTGCCACCAGCTGGTTAATATTGATTTTTAAGGTTAATTTCTATAACTCAAATGATACTTCAAAATAAATTAATATAAATTATTGCTGGAAAAGACTTTTTAATGAAAAAAGTAGGTATATAACTTAATATTGTTACCTCTTCATGAAATATCTATTTTATTTGCTTCAAATGTTACTAGTATCTGCAAATGTGCATATATATGTGTGTGATAGTTGTCTCTGAGGATGGGAACTGGGTAACTGGGACATGTGGATGAAAGGGAGACTTAGTCTTTTCATTGATTCTTCCCTTACACCCTTTGCATTTTTCAGCTTTACATGTATTATCTATTTTTAAATAATTAGAACCTAATTGTAAAATAAAAGTTAATTGAGAATCTTATAACAAAAGAGGCACTGTGAAAATTCAAATATAGGACAACTATTTCTACTTTCAGGGTTAACTTTGAAGAAAAATCTACTCATTTTCTGTGAAGATGTGTCTGGCAGGCACTGGGACATGAGGAGGTGAGTCCTCGGACAGGTCATATGTGCACATGCAGCAGCTATGAGGTGTGCAGAGGCACTAAGTACAGGTGACTTCAGTACAGGGAAGCATGCCTACTTGCAGGAAGCTGCCAGCAAATGAAGAAATAGGCTCTCCCAGGTTAAAAATCCAACTCTGGCTCTGTTCCCAGAGTACAGGACAGTAAACAGACCTCATTCTTTATGTAGATTTCCAAATAGGGACCCACTTGACCAGTGGCCAATTTTGTGGCTTGTACTTGGATGTATTTCCATTAAATGATACATTAAGTGTTGTGTCACCATTCTGGACAATTTTACATCAATCCCATATTTTTATATCAGGATCTTTGACCTGAATTGACCTAATATTTTCCCTTCATAACCAGAAAGGATTAACACATTGAAGATTTGATTTTCTACTAAAACATAATTTCAGTGCTCTTAATCTTAAGTCTACCTACATGCCAAGCTTCTAAACAATGACCCACTGGTATAAAAGCCCCTTCTCCAAAAAGTCCCACTTTTACATAATCCTGTTTCCTTTTCTTTTTCTTTCTGAAAGCATGTGATTTGTATTCAAGTTTCTCATCTTTTAAAAATAGGTATTCAACCATACTTCTTGACAATGATGCCAATCTTTTATATCTGATTTTACAACCAATGCAGAATGCTGTTTTTTCCTAAAAATCCAGCTCACTCACAAAGACAATCTTGTTGTCTGCCATTAGATCACATTGTCTAATTCAGAACAACTTTATCAGACTTGCAGGGCAGAAGGTAGACAAACGACATGCTCTATGTCAACTTTAAGTTCTAGGGGTCCGATATTTTTAAGAGAAATTGCTTTTAAGTTCTGTGGTATCTTGGGTGGCATGGAAGCCGGGAAAGTTTCCAAAAAGAACAAATCAGTGAAGTTAGGTTTAAGTTTTTTGTGCAAGGAATAGGGTGCACTAGATGAAACAGATATAAACAGTCTTTATAAAATATATGATTATTAATTGAACCAGACCTATAGATCTACACTGTTCAATTTCCTAACTGAAGCGGAAGTCAATTGTAATCATTTTACCTCTCTTTGAATGGCTGTAGCACGTGTGAACATCTCTAGTATGTAAAGTAATGTTGGTGGGGTGTAGCTGCGTGTAACCAATAGCTCCTGATTTTCTTTATCAGTATAATTTGTGTAACACAGAAGAACCCAATGTTGCCAGCCAAGTTCACCTGGCTCACTTTGCTCTGAGAGTAGAGTGAAGGAGGATTTAATCACTAGGCATAGCAATCCTTTCCAATGAACTGACATTTTGAGAAAAGTCAGAGTAGCAGAGATCATTATAAATCCTTTCCAGGGCAAAGATATGATAATTTATGTCATTGATGTATAGTTTTGATAACAATGGTGTCTTATTATCAACCTTTCCTCATAATGATATGTTATCATATCTAGTGTTAATCAGCCTGAAACCATGATTAAATGTTTTCTATCCTGAAAAAAAATGCCTGTTCACCTGGGGGTCCTCTCTAGCTCTAGGCCATTTCTTCCACCTTCACAGTACAGTTCATTGTAAGAATTATCTTCATCTGTGTCTGCAATCCTTCCTATACATGGAAACCTCTTAAATAACAATAAACACTTTCTACATGACCAGCAATCTATGCTAACCCATTTAATCCTTACAAAATCTATTGAGTAATCAGTACATTTATTGTGCTTTTTTACAGTTATGTTTGCTTATCTTTAATTTTGCCATGGTGAATGGAGAAAACAGAAAAGCCAGTGGTTTGAGTATGGGCAATAGGTTCCTGGTAAGAAAAAAAAATTGGTCGCTTCTTGCTGGCCAGTGATTGTGGCTGCGAACAGATGAGCCAGTAAGTCTAGTGATCAAGCTTAGGAATAAGTAAGCAGGGGGAGAAGTAAGTGGGCTGCCAGAAGTACCCTTATTCCTGTGTAACTGGGTCTAGAGGACAGAGTCCACCTCTCATGGTTAAAGTACAGGAAAACACCATGAGAACACTGAGTTCCTGTCAAGTGCCAGCACTGCTGAGGACACTTCTGACTGGTGTAGATATTTACTACTCAGTGCATCAGTTTCCCCTGAAAGCAGGTGCTCTGAAGTCACCAAACAGCTCTAAGAGCTGTGATGACCATTATTTCCTTATCTTAGCAAACTGTATTCAAAGCATTTTGGAGCTGAGTTCTGATGGTATCTTCTTGGCAAGTGACTTAATACCCAAGTCTTCCTTTACATAAAAATAACTTGATAACAGGCATTGTCTTTTTTAAAAGGTTAGTTATGAGTGGAAGTCTTTGAAAAACTGTTTTCCAATCTAGAGATCTTGTCTCAGACCACAGTGATGTCCCTTGAGGCAAGAAGGACTGGACCACTACACTTCCTCCTCTCCCCTACTTTGCTCAGCATCAGAGGTCATTTCTCCTGGGCTTCAGGAGGTACCTCAGATATGAAAGAAGGAGAGGGGAGAGAGAGCATGAGTCTCTTTTCTCTACTAATCTAGCTCCACAAGTTCTCACAGAGCTGGGGAAATCACCAGGTAAATAAGAAACTTTGGCTCATCAAGCACAGTGTCTTGGATGATTCCTATTCTCTGTGATCTTTGGCAAAAAATTTCACTTTCTTCCTTTATTAGGACTATATTCATGTCATATGGAATAACGAAGGAGACACTGTTTAATAATCATGAAGCACTGGACTGATTTTGGATTGTCATTTCTTCGATCATTGATCACATAGAATACACACTTGTTAATAAGAAGGACCTCCTGGTCTCTGTTGCCTTTCCTTCCTGTCACTTCGCTTGGAGACCTTCTCATTTAGCGGGTTCTTGGGTATCAGAGTTTTATTCTGAATAGTCAGCCCCTTCCTCTCCAGCCACTGTAATTGTTGGCAAAGATACATGTCATCTCTAGGATAGGATTGCATTGATAGGTGACAGTAAGTGTGCTCCCAGAAAGTGTCCCATTCACCTTCACAGTCATATATTTAAAAAGTTCCTACAAACAGATTTACTGACCATCAAATTTGCTACTTTCCTTCATCAAATTTTTAAAGGTGTCTTCATGTTGTAATCGAACTTTCCTTCTTTCAGAAGCCAGATTATGTTCTATACGATCTTGTTCATTTAGAAGTGTGACTGGTTTTAAATTAATCTGAAGAAAGAAAAACTTTATTTCATCGCTTTGTTGAATTATAAAAGCACAACATGAATTCTGCAAAAACAAGGTATATGTGCATCTTTTTCTAATTCAAAGTAAATACACTAATTCTGTTCCTGGGTGTTTTTACTTACATTATTTTAAAATAAAAAGATAAATACAGGCTGTTTCATCATATATAATAAGATATATGCGAAGCTTTAAAAAGCTTTCCAAATATTAATTTTCCTTGAATTGAAAAAAAATTTCAACAGAACTACAAAACAAGAAATTCCTCTAATTAGTGTATCAGAAGAGGGGTTCCAGGAAATATTCCCAGTTTGGAAAGTTCATCATCTGGTGTAGAAACCTTAATTAATAAACAAACTGAAAAAATCAATAATAAAGTCAGAATAAAGCTTTAGCCAGCTTCTAGAAGCCAGCATGAACCAAAGGCTTCGAGCTCCTCCACAGATATCTGCCTGCTGACTTGTATGTGCAGGGAATGGGCACGTGCAGCTTGCCCAGCGCAGCTGCCTGCTTGTTTCCAGGACACCCAAAGACCGGTGCTGACCCCTGGCCAAGATAGAATGAAGTAGCTATTGATTTATAACATGCTGCCTAAGTCTAAAACTCCTCTGGCCTGCCTGTCTGAGTCATGTAGGAATGTGGTACAGACTGATTGTTTGCATTGTTTTAACTGGGAATACAGCTTTGTTTTAGTTGTGCCTTCGCTCTGCAATCTCAGATGAAGTGCATTTCCTTTGAAAAGGCTCCTGTGAGCCATGCCTCAGTCTTCTGTGTCTCGGAAGTTTGCCTGTGTTTTCTTTCTCCCTATACTACCTCCTTTAGCTTCAAGGTCAGGCATGAACATGTACCCTACTGACTCTTGCAGATCCTTTAGTGATCTGATTGTGCAGTTGTTGACTAAACCTAGTTAATCATTGTCCATCTCATCCTGGAATAAACTCACTTGGACAGAGATCCAGTGAGTCCTGTTGATTCAAACCAAACCTCTGATTTTTCGTGGCTCACTTTATGATGTACCACTGAACCATAGTGACACAAACTGGAAAAGTGAGTCTGGGAAAGGTGCTTTACAGAAAGGTTATTTGAGCCAACTCCTGAAGGTAGCACTGTAAGCACCTGACTCCTAGAAACACTTCTGAAAAACAGTTCTTCAGGCTCAGCAGTTATTGGACTGAAATGTGACTACTATATTCTTAGTCTATGAATCCCTGAAGTTGGAGTGAAAGCCTGAAGTTTGAATAGTAAAGGAATGGCCCTGGTTTGCTCCTTGTGAAGGAATGATTTGGAGAAGTGGACTCCTTTCAGTCATTTTCTCTCAGATATGGGAACTCTGCACCCACCCCCACATTTTCTGATTTCCAAGAGTTTGGAGATTTTTGTAGATCCCAGGAAAAACAGAATGGTTGGCAAGAACTATCTTAATGTTTTAAATTTTAATTTCTATGATGCCTTGTTCAACTCCAACCCCCAGTTCCTATAGTAGTGATTCTAATTTAGCAGTTTTGAGATAAAGCCCAGGAAGCTGTACTTTAATAATAAAAATGCTGAGTTGTGGCCTGTTGGTACTGGGCAGAGATACCACCATCTAGCCACCTCGGTGGACTAACTCTGTGTCTCCCGGTCCAAGTGAGAAGGAGTTTGGGTGTGTGACTCTGCTGTCATTTCTGTTGGGAACAATGAGGCCTTTGCTCTCTCTTGGCCTTAGAGTTGGAGGCCGTTTGAGGAAGAACATTTTTGCAGAGTGAGAGGCATTGCTTTGTGGCTTCAATGTAGAATTCGGAGAAAGCCAACTCTGGAGAATCCTTCGAGTAAAAGATTTAGATTTTAAATTGAATAATCACATTAAAACATGTTTTGACTCAATGTGTGCACTCCCCAGGCACCCTGACCTTAAAAAGGAAAGATAAGAAATTAATAATGAATCATTATCATCCCCAACAGCTTATAGACAAACTAATCTGGGCCAATGGCCAGGCGAGCCCACTGAGCATGCAGATCCAGACAGTGTATTTCTTTTGAGGGTGGCTTTACCTCACATGTCCTGAAGCTTATTTTTAAACTTCAATAGCTCAATATCTTTGACATTCTTCCTTTAGGTGTAAAAAAATGATTGGTCCACAACATGCAACTACTTGCTAAATTGCTTTTGCTTTAAATTTTTTTTTCTTATTTCAACTCAATTTTGAGTTATATAACCACAAAAGAAAATAACTAAACTTGTAAGCAATATTTTTACGAAACTAATATGACCTCCAGATCATTTAAAACACAATATTTTTTTCCTCTTTCTGAAACTGGCTACATCCCCTTTGCTCTAAGGTTCTGAGTATTGCCACAGAATGATAACTTTCACAGTAAATTCTGGTGAATATCAAGTCTTGGAAAACCATATCACAGTAAGAAGAAACATACCATTTTTTCATAATAATGCTGATGCAATTGTTAAAATGACCCTGCAGTAGGCATGAAAGATCTCTTCACAAAGAAAATTTACCTTTTTTTCCCCAACTGGTTTGGCTACAAATGTAGAGAAAGCCACACTCACAAGTTTCTCATTGCCAGTGAGCATGTCCTGGACTATGACCTTGATGCTAATCTAAAATGAAAGAAAAATAAATACACTTTTAACCATGCAGATAAAAGATGACAGTATGGTAATTTAAACGCAGTTACATATTTCATTAGTCTTTTTTTTAATGAAACTAACTAGCATTTTAATTATTTTTAAGCAATACTGTCCTTTTTTTTTTAAGATTTATTTATTCATATAGAACTGGGGTACAGGCCAGAGATGCAGAGGGTGAGAGGATTCACTAGAGACAGAGTGGGGAGCAGAACAGGCAGATCGATGAAGTACACTGCTGAGGGGAGCAGCGGGCGGGTCAGGAGAGGTCTGCC